>NC_084599.1:39319288-39594288 GCF_033807715.1 Cololabis saira
GGATGGATGGATGGATGGATGATGGATGGATGGATGGATGGATGGATGGATGGATAAGTGGATGGATGGATGGATGGATGGATGGATGGATGATGGATGGATGGATGGATGGATGGATGGATAAGTGGATGGATGGATGGATGGATCGATGAATAGATGGATGGATGGATGGATGATGGATGGATGGATGGATGGATGAATAGATGGATGGATGGATGGATGGATGGATTGGTGGATGGATGGATGGATGGATGGATGGATGGATGATAATGGATGGATGATAATGGATGGATGATGGATGGATGGATGGATGGATAAGTGGATGGATGGATGGATGGATCGATGAATAGATGGATGGATGGATGGATGATGGATGGATGGATGGATGGATGGATGATGGATGGATGATGGATGATGGATGGATGGATGGATGGATGGATGGATGGATGGATGATAATGGATGGATGATAATGGATGGATGGATGGATGCATGGATGGATGCATGGATGGATGGATGGATGATGGATGGATGATGGATGGATGGATGATGGATGGATGGATGATGGATGGATGGATGATGGATGGATGGATGATGGATGGATGGATGATGGATGGATGGATGATGGATGGATGGATGATGGATGGATGGATGATGGATGATGGATGGATGTCAGAGGAAAAATCTCCCGGTTGCAGCAGAATCTCTACTGGTGATTTCACGGTTGTTTCCAGTTCTTATTACACTAGTCAGGTTCATTATCAACATCTCAGACTACTCAGGGCAGGGGGGTCAAAGGTCTGGGGGGGGTTCATGAACCGGTCCAGGTCCAGCTGCTGCAGGTTCAGCTGGACCCCCCCCTGCCTGGTGCTGCCCCCCCCAATCAGGGTGTATTTATAGCGACTCCGGCGCTTGAGCGCTGTCAACACTGCAGAGTATCTGCTGACAAGAAGTGAAGCTTATCAGCAGGGGGGGGGGCTGAATCAACAGCCGAAGCTCAATGACCTTTGACCCCAGCGAGCGCAGCTGAAAGTGTCCAAACAAACCGACGGAGGCGTGCTGGGGCGCCGCGGGGGGGGATCAGACCGCCGTGACTCGTGTGGATGTTTCCCTCAGGACCCCCGTCGGGAGGACCACCGCCCCCCCATCTGAGGCCTCGCTCTGACATCACCGGGCAGGGGGCGGGACTTCATCTGATGTGATTCAGTGCGTTTACATGGGAAGTTTAATTCCTCTTTAATTCAGAATTAAAATTAAATCCGATTTTAAAATGAGTAAAAATTACCATGTAAACACCTAATTCCGAATGAAAATGGCCATTCCGAATTAGACTTAATTCCGAAGTAAGTGGCTGGTTTATTCCGATTTTAAATCCGAATAGAATAAGAGAATAAGAGAGCGCCCCCTACAGGTTTGGAGCACTTCCGGTTGTAGTGACCAGTTATGAAGCGTTTTTCTTTTGAAGATGGTTTCTTGTTTTATATCGTTTTGTGCTTTGCATCGTTTCTTTATTTGCAGCGTTTGATGATGCTGCATTTGTCTTTGTTTTTTGCAGCACTTTTTTCATTTGCACCACGTTCCTCTTTTTGTACCTCGTTTGGAGTTTGTGAATTTGAATCGTTTCTGTACTTGAAGCCGTTTTCCTTAACTGAGATGCATTAGGCCGTTGCAGTGCGTTTGGCCCTTGTTGGCCACCGTATGTTTTCCATGTAAACCTCAATTCAGAATTACTATTTCCATGTAAACTCGAAGGAAAATAGTTTAATTCGGAAAGATTTAATTTGGAATAATTAAATTAAAAAACATCATGTAACGGTGGCCATTTACAGGTGACAACGCCCCCCCCCGAACCACAGACTGTGTAATAAGAACTGGACCTCTCCGTGATGATGGTCAGACTGGACTCACCGTAGACCTGCACCGGGACGTCTCCGGCCCCGGAGGCCGGCCCGCACCGGGCCTGGCAGCGGTACACGCCCTGGTGCTGCAGGTCCAGCCCCCCCAGCACCAGCTGGGTCTGACCCTCCTGCTGCTGCCGGGGCTCCAGGACCACGGCCCGGTTCTGCTCCAGCTTCCTCCAGGTCACCGTGGGGGGGCCCAGACATCCAGAGACGCGGCAGGTCAGGTTCTGAGAGGATCCCCGCTCCGCCTCCACCCGGGGCCCGACCTCCACCCGCAGAGCTGCAGGACCAGAGGAGAAGACGCCGTCAGAGCTAGTTTAGGTTTTAAAGGGGACCTATTATGAAAAACAGGTTTTTTCTTGCTTTAACATATATAAAGTGGTCTCCCCTCACCCTGCCAACTCAGAGAAGGAGGAAAGCAACCAAATTCTGCAGTGTCTGTACAGCCGCCCGGTTGAGCCGTCCAGTGTGATGTGGATCTACGAGCCAATAAGATTCTGCGCCCGTTGTTACATAACGACGGGCGCGATTTACAGAGGTTGGCCTCCGATGCGTGAAACCACACCCACAACTAACTCCTCCGGACCCCTGTGTTTTTTGCAATGAATCGGAAGAATCCCTTGATCACATGTTTTTTTTGTGTCCTGTCTCAAAAATGTTTTGGTATGAAATTAGAAATTGTCTAAAAATGTCTTTAAAAATGAATGACATTCCAAATTTAGAAATCGTTAACATTATTTTTTATATAGATACTATTGACAAATCAGTGTCCTTCTTAGTTAATGTCATTCTCTTACTGGCTAAATACCACATACATTGTTGTAAGTGGAGAAAAATGAAGCCCTTTTTCCATTTTTTTTATAAATGATTTCAAACGTTTTTTTGTTTCTTTAAAAAATATTAAGTCAAATAACTCTGCAAAAAAATTATTAACCGATATATCAAAGTATCTTTTATTTATTCTTTTTAAGTCTCTTTCTGAAATCTCGATGCTGGTTGCTTTAAAATGCCTTACTGTTCCTTTGTATTAACTTTACTTGTCTATCTTATTTTTTGTTTATATGTCTCTTGTTCATAAAACCTCCAAGATGTTCTTTTTTCTTATTATATTTTCTCTACTAGCAGTTTTGTATAAAGTGTGTTATTCTTGTTCAAAAAATTGTGTTCAATAAAAACACAATTTTGTATTGCGTCATTCAGGCAGCCAATCAGCACAGAGCCTCATTATCATAGCCCTGCCCACTCAGAATCCTGCATAGATAATGAGGTTAGAGAATGGGAAGATAAAGACATGATTAAGAGGCTGAATTTCTAATTTATTTAGCAAAAACAATCAAAAGTTTGTTTTTAAGACATTCAACACCTGTTTAAAATAGGTATTAGACGCCATGATAGGTCCCCTTTAAGTCTTTCTAGGACACCAGATGGACTGGCTGGTCACAGGAAACCAGAACCACCGGGGCCGAAAATATTCCTGATACAAGCCGAGACCTGGACCCACTAAGACCTGGACCCACTAAGACCTGGACCCACTAAGACCTGGACCCACTAAGACCTGGACCCACTAAGACATGGACCCACTAAGACCTGGACCCACTAAGACCTGGACCCACTAAGACCTGGACCCACTAAGACCTGGACCCACTAAGACATGGACCCACTAAGACATGGACCCACTAAGACATGGACCCACTAAGACCTGGACCCACTAAGACATGGACCCACTAAGACATGGACCCACTAAGACCTGGACCCACTAAGACATGGACCCACTAAGACCTGGACCCACTAAGACATGGACCCACTAAGACATGGACCCACTAAGACCTGGACCCACTAAGACCTGGACCCACTAAGACCTGGACCCACTAAGACCTGGACCCACTAAGACATGGACCCACTAAGACATGGACCCACTAAGACATGGACCCACTAAGACCTGGACCCACTAAGACATGGACCCACTATGACATGGACTCCCGAGACTAAACAGAGTCCATCAGAGTCCAGACCATAATCTGGACTCTGGACCTGAAAAGGAGCAGGACGACCGAGACAAAACTCCACAAGAGACTCCGAAAAGAAAAATAAAACTCTTATTCTGCTTCCAAAGTTCAGGTTGGGAGGAGGGTTCATCCTTCTGCAATCAAACTGTGGTCTTTTTTTAATTTATTATTCTTTTTAACATCCCCCATAAACACATATTTCTACTCCCTCGGTATTTTATTTATTATTTTTTATTCAGTTTTATTTATAACGCGTCTCTTACAACACGGTCGTCTCCAGGATCGGAGAGACCAGAACACGACCCCCCATCAATTATCACAGAAATATAAACAAGGGCGGCTAGAACCCCCCTCTAAGAGGGGAGGAATCTGGACCTGGACCTGGACCTGGACCTGGACCTGGACCTGGATCTGGACCTGGACGGACCAGCTGCCGCTCCTCAGACTCGACTCTGAGCCACGACCAGAATGCCACATTATCGTCTTTCAGTGTGATTATATTCACATTTTTCACTGCAAAGATAAATAATCCAGCAGGACACACGAGTACTCGAGGGGGTTCGTGTCATAACACGGATGCTGCTTTAGAACTTTGTCCTCACTGATGTGCAGCTTTGAACTGACCTCCCTGGTTACTGTTGCTAAGGCAGAGTTGTTTACAGTTCTACAGCGTTTTAGACTCATTCTGAACACCAAAGCACCGCTGTATGGGGGGGATGGACATACATCGGTCCTGGAGGGATCTAAAAATAGATCCGGTTGTAATGAGGGTGAACTGGAGGAGGGGGTTTACTGTCGCCATGGTTACTGGTGACAACATCCAGGATGAACTCTGCTCATGTTCCGGAGGAAAAGATACATTTATTTACGTAATTAGTTTAATCTGGAAAGACGGAGTCTGTCCTCTCTGGATACCTGGAATATATATAGATATTTATATCTCTCTCGCTCTATATATGTATATATAGATATTTATATATATACACACACACACATATATATATATATATATATATATATATATATATATATATATATATATATATATATATATATATAGATAGATATCACTATCTATCTATCTATCTATCTATCTATCTATCTATCTATCTATCTATCTATCTATCTATCTATCTAAATTAGAATATTGTGATAAAGTTCTTTATTTTCTGTAATGCAATTAAAAAAACTAAAATGTCATACATTCTGGATTCATTACAAATCAACTGAAATATTGCAAGCCTTTTATTATTTTAATATTGCTGATCATGGCTTACACTTTAAGATTAAGATTCCCAGAATATTCTAATTTTTTGAGATAGGATATTTGAGTTTTCTTAAACTGTAAGCCATGATCAGCAATATTAAAATAATAAAAGGCTTGCAATATTTCAGTTGATTTGTAATGAATCCAGAATGTATGACATTTTAGTTTTTGTAATTGCATTACAGAAAATCACAATATTCAAATTTTCTGAGACAGTCCTGTATGTGTATATATATATATATATATATATATATATATATATATATATATATATATATATATATATATATATACATACATACATGTAACATAGCTATCTATCTAGATATAAATACACACTAACAAATACTTAGGAGGGATATTAGCTTCTGAAGTGAATGATTTAGTCGCTCTTCCGGCTCAGAGGAAGTCCACTAAGTAGCTCTTCCTCCGATCTCTGATCTCACTCCACGAGACTGCAGGACGTTGCCAACAAAAACAAACCATAAAACTGACGAGAGAGAAAGTAAAAGTGAGGTGTGTACTACTGGAAACAGTAGACGTACCTCTGGCGGTGATGAAAGTGGAGACCTTCTGGGAACCGTGCTGGTTGGAGGCCTCACACTCGTAGAGGGCCGAGGCCTCCACCCGGACGCTGAGGGTCAGGGGGCCGGCCTCCGTCTGCTGTAGCTCCGCCCCCTCCCTCCTCAGCACCAGTCTGGGGGCGGGACTTCCCTCGGAGCGGCAGGTGAACGTCACCTCCTGACCCTCCATCACCTGGTCGCCTGGACTCACCGACATGGAGGTGTTGGTGGGAGGAGCTACGGAGCAGACGGGTGGAAACAACACAGAGATCAATGAGACAGATATATATAATCACTGGATTTGGTTTTACTTCTGTTCTCCTGTCCTTTAAGACCCGTTCAGATCCATAAAGGAGGGACGGAGCCCGTTAAAGGCTTCTTGTAGCTTCTGAAGGTGAAGGGAGAAAAAATAAATTTTGTGTCCTGAAAGTGCCCTAGATTCCCAAAACACAGCTTTAGTTTTTAGTCAGCCACGCACCTGCTGTTTATCATAGCAAATGCCTGTTTTTCTGTGAGAAAGAGCCTGGTTCGCACGGGCTTTCGGTCCCTGTGAGCCGAAACTTATTTTGAGAGTTTGCAGACGGGGGGGCGAATAGGCCTCCCCCCCCCCTCCGCAAGGTGTTGAGGGAGAGGTATAAAGACGCGGTAGCCGGAAGTCCGGATTCAGAGTCTGCCGTGGGTCAGTGCAGGACGGCCGGCGCGTTTTTTTTCCCTTGGCTTACTCTATCCGGACTGTCCCCGGCTCTCCAGTTCTGTGTCGAGGTAAGATAGGCCTTAAAAAACCTTTGTAGTTGTGTGTGATGAATATTGCTCAGCCACTTGCGGGGGGTAACTTGACACTTTATCCTAGCAAACGAGTAATTGTGTGTGTACTGCTATTTGCGGGGGATAACTTGGCGAATTATCCTAGCAAACTGGTGGTTTCGTGGATGTCTTCTATGTAAATGCTTGCTTTTTGCTAATAAATGTATTCATATCTTATAGCAAAGGCGAGGTGTGTGTGTGTGATTCATTTTGGTACAGCCGACCACTCCTAGAACCTAATTGAGATTTCTCCCAAAACAGAAGGGTCCAATCAGGAGTGGGGGGGGGAGAACGGGGCAGGATCATCAGCATACGGACGTTTCAAATAAGATCAAATAAACTCTTATTGTTTTCATCTGTGTGGTGGGGGGGAACTCTGATGGGAGGGAACTAGGGAACTCTGGTGGGGGAACTCTGATGGGGGGAACTAGGGAACTCTGGTGGGGGGAACTCTAGTAAGCAGCAGCATTCTCACCGAGGACGGTGACGTTGACGGCAGCGGTCCGGTTTCCTTCCGAGTTCTGTGCATCGCACCGGTAGGCTCCGGCCTCGGCGAGCGTCACAGCGGTGAAGGTGAGCGGGCCGGCGCCACGCCGCCGCAGAGTCTCGCCGTCCGCCGCCCCGAAGCTCCAGCTGATGCTCGGCGCCGGGTTCCCGTCGGCGGAGCAGTTGAGCGTGAGCGGCGCGCCGGCCATCACCTCCACGGAGAGGGAGATGGCCAGGTCAGCGGGGGGGTCTGTGGGAGGAGTCAGGCCGGTCAGGGGGGCGGAGTTAGGACGGTTGCTAGGCAACACATCCAGCAGGGGGGGCTGGTCAGATACGCTAAAAATACCATTCATTTAATGCATTGACGTCACTTTTCCACTGGACCAGCCCCCTTACTCGCACTGAGTGGTAAAAATAGCTGCAACTAGTGGAGAAGACGGGATAACAGACGATTATCGGCTTAAATTAAAGGCAGTTGGACTTGACAGTGACCCGTACAGTTTCCCCAAGAACCAGTGGTCCATGGACATTAATATTTGGTACAGTTACCAAGAACCAGTGGTCCATGGACATTAATATTTGGTACAGTTACCAAGAACCAGTGGTCCATGGACATTAATATTTGGTACAGTTACCAAGAACCAGTGGTCCATGGACATTAATATTTGGTACAGTTACCAAGAACCAGTGGTCCATGGACATTAATATTTGGTACAGTTACCAAGAACCAGTGGTCCATGGACATTAATATTTGGCCACGAATCCAGTTTCCTGATATTTATATGTACTTAATTTCTACACCGGGGAAATACACGAAGCAAAGCTTGAAGGAATACAAAAGTCTTGACGCTTGGTCCGACTTCAAGGCAGGATTTGTTGGTGAAATTAAAGTGATGAGGACGCCGAACTTCATGATTTGACCGTTTAACGTTAGCTACCCAAAAATCCAACATTACCTGATATAAAAATGGGAACCGCAAATCCATGTTTCGGTGTCTGGAATCCAGTTGTTTCTGTGAATTGCACCGATCCATTTGTCTCTCTTAAGCGTATTTTTCGGCAGTCTGTAAAACGATAACTCTGATTTCTTGCTAAATCTATGAGTAGAGTCGATCGCACAACAGCTCTTTCTGACACTCAGTCTTTCTGTCACTCAGTGACTGCGTTTACATGCAGTCAATAACCCTTTTAAAACCCGAATATTAGCAATAACGCAGAATTTTGACTGCATGTAAACGTAGTCAGTCTTTCTGCCACTCAGTGGGCGAAACTCGCTGTGAAGTCGCATCTGTGACGTCATGCACATTCCCTCTATACTGTATATAATCTCCGTCCCCATTGCGTCACAACCGGACTCACAGAGCACGTTGAGGGGGACGGTGGTTTCCCGGGTCGTGTCCTCGGCCGGCAGCCCGTCCAGCTCCAGCGCCGCCCGGCAGCTGATGTTCGCCCCGATGTCCCGGTGCTGCGGGACGAAGGTGTAGGTGGACCGGTCCAGACCCCGGTTCTCCTGCAGGACGGCGTCCCCCCGGAGCCAGGTGAGGCTCAGCCGCTCCGGCGGGTGCAGGCCCGGCACCCGGCAGCTGAGGCTGGAGCTGACGCCCAGTCGCATCTGGCCCTCACCCGAGATCACCGGGGCTGACGGGAAGGCTGGAACCAGAGGGGGAAAAAATTGATATTGCAATATATTGTTGTGCTCTCTGCCGCAATAAATAAACGATAAACTGACGGCAAATATCGATATTTTATTACAACACACATAATGGATTTACGTGGTTGTCTCCGCACTATTGTTCATGCACTTCAATTTGTCCAGCTCAGGGGTCGGCAACCCCCTAGTGGCTCCCTGGAGCTTTTTCAAAAATGTTTGAAAATGGAAATCGATGGGGGACGCTGTAAAAATGTGTAGAATAAATATAAAATTTCAACATTTCTGTTAACGAAGATTTGGACGAAGATTATGCACTTCGAGAAAAAAGTTAAAATGTCGAGAAAAAAGTCGAAATGTCGAGAAAAAAGTAAAAATGTCGAGAAAATAGTTGAAATGTCGAGATTAATGTTGAAATACAATTTCTAGAATAAAGTCGAAAACTTCGCCTTTTTTCTCTACATTTTGACTTTTTTCCTCGACATTTCGACTTTTTTCTCAAAGAGCATAATGAAAAGAAAATCTTCCTCCTCTAAAATATTTTCATTTTTCTCCTGCCTGGCCCTAATACTCTTCCATAGATTTGCATAACAAAAAGAGTCATGTGGAAAGACATTAATTAGCATGCTACATTTGCAGCCAAGTAGCAAGTTATAACTTATAACTTATAGCTACATGCAGCATGTGTTGCCTTCATTCTAAGGCTTACACAAGACTTTTCATTTTTTGCAGCTCCAGACACATTTGTTTTTGTGTTTTTGGTCCAATATGTCCAGCTGTACAGTGTTTACATTTACAAGACTAGGAGGCAGTGAGGTTTTATGCAAAATTAAGTTGCTTACTGACTTTTCAATATTAGAAACAAAGCAGTGCACTTTCCTGGTTTATATAAAACACGTTATTAATGTTCATGCACTTTAATTTTCTCCAGCTGTACAGTGTTTACATTTACTAGGAGGCAGTGATGCGGTATAACGCAGGGGTCTGCAACCCAAAATGTTTTAGAGCCATATTGGACCAAAAACACAAAAAACAAATATGTCTGGAGCTGCAAAAAATAAAAAGTCTTGTATGTATAAGCCTTAGAATGAAGGGAAATGGCGAAATGTCGAGAAAAAAGTCGAAATGCCGAGAAAAAAGTCGAAATGTCGAGAAAAAAGTCGAAATGTCGAGATTAAAAAAAGGAAAAAGGAAGAAAAAAAGAAGAAAAAAAGGAAAAAATAAGAAAGAAAGAAAAATAGAAGTAAAAAAAAGAAAAAAGAAAAAATAGAAGTAAAAAAGAAAAAAGAAAAATAGAAGTAAAAAAGGAAAAAAGGAAAAAAAAGAAAAAAGAATAGAAGTAAAAAAAGAAAAAAAGGAAAAAAAGAAGAAAAAAAGGAAAAAATAAGAAAGAAAGAAGGAAAAATAGAAGTAAAAAAAGAAAAAATAGAAGTAAAAAAAGAAAAAAGAGAAAAAAGGAAAAAAAAGAAAAAAGAAAAATAGAAGTAAAAAAAGAAAAAAGAGAAAAAAGGAAATAAAAAGAAAAAAGAAAAAAAAAACATTTTTGAAAAAGCTCCAGGAGCCACCAGGGCGGCGCTAAAGAGCCGCATGCGGCTCTAGAGCCGCGGGTTGCTGACCCCTGCTCTATACAAATGCACCTTCTTTGCACATTGTATCAAGTTTTGGCATTGAATAAATGCATCACTACAGACGTTTTGCTTTTTATGGGTATTTTTTCTTTTTCAGTCACATGTATCGTGATATATCGTTGATGAAATTTCTTACAATATATCGAATATCGTAGATATCGTGTATCGTGATATTATCGTTATCGTGGGCCACATATCGCCATAGTATTGAAGTTACCCGTATCGTCTCGGGGGACTCACCGTAGACCTGGACGGAGGACGTCCCCTGCCGGACATCGCCCCCGCAGGTGACCTTGCAGCGCAGCGTGCCCTCGTCGCCGGGCTGCACGGCCGGCAGCGTCAGGACCGAGTGGGTCCGGTTGGTGTGGAAGGAGCCCGGCAGGGGCCGGTCGTCCGGCGGGGACCAGATCACGGTCGGGGTGGTGGGACAGTCCCGGATGTGGCAGACCAGCTGCTCCCGGTCCCCGACCCGGAACACGGGCCTGCGGGGAAACACGTCCACCTGCAGGGCCTGGACGCCCCACAGCAGCAGCAGCGCTGCGGACCAAACACAGACTACGTTTACATGCAGTCGAAATTCAGGTTATTGCTAATATTCCGGTTACTGAAACATTCGGAATATTCCGTTTACATGCGTGAGCAAACAGGATTATCCCTGTTTACATGGCAATTAATCATTCTGGATATCTGGATCAAACCAGCGACGCACGGAGAACGTGATGACGCAATTAGCATCATTTCCGCTTCTTCTTCCTGTATCCAAATTCAAAACAAATCCTGCTTCGCGCAACTTTTCTCCCACCTTCTTGTAAATCTTTTATCCCGGTACTTTTTTTTTTTTTTTTTTTTATTTAGTTTATTTCGGCATGTTTATATAGACACATTTCATCTCCAGAACATTATACATTGCATACTCAGCACATGACGAAAAGGGTACGGGAGAAGCTGACGCTTATCAAAGTCCCGCCCCGTTCTATGTAAGATTCATGATCACATCAACAACAGAATTCAGTAAGATACATAGTTTACCACATAGCAATTTGTCTAATTTCATCCTTCACAGTCCAGATAGCATGTATGTTTGTACACGTGTCCAGTCCACTCATCCTGATCACCGTTCCTGTGATTTACTACTGTGTCCACTGTTCAGTTATTTTTATGTCCAAGCCTCTTTTTGCATGCAATCCACTTTGCAATGGAGGTGCGTGTGTCAATGAGCTCAATGTCACACACACACATTTTATAGTGACTTTGTTTTGTTTCCATGTTTTGTTTCCAGTGCTGAATTTCCCACATTGCCATTGTTTTGTACACATAGCCAGACATTGCCTTCGTGTACCTAGGTTTGATAATCCTTCAATAACAGTTTCTTTAACCCATGTTTGAAAACAGTTACATTTCTTGCTAACTTTAATTCATTGTTTAGGCTATTCCACATTTTCACACCAGCTACTGACAAACTATGGCTTCCCATCGTTGTCCTTATCTTTTTCTGTTGAAACTGCAGCAAGCTGCGCATGCTGTGAGGACCTTGACTAAGAGTGAACAATTTCTGAACATTTACTGGTAATGCCGCCTGTGTTGCTTTGTAAATTGTTTGTAGCATCTGAAAATGAAGTATCTCTCTCAGTTTTAGATATTTCGTCTTTATGAACAGTTCGTTCGTATGTGCCCTGGCTGGGACAGAATGAATGATGCGAAGCGCTTTTTTTTGCAATTTAAATATTGGTTCTGTAATGCCCTTGTAAGTGAAACCCCAATTTTCTACACAGTACCTCATATGTGGGACTATTAGTGCCGAATATATGGTCTTAAGCGAGTTTAAATTGAGAGATTTCTGCAATTTCCACAGAATAGACACACTCCTTGCCATCTTATTTTGAATTATTTTTACATGTGGTCGCCATGTCAAGAGGTCATCCACTAATATACCCAGAACCTTATGTTCCCTCACTCTTTCTATATTGTATCCATTAACTTGCAAGTTTATGCTTTTCTTTACATTATTTCTCCCAAATAACATGAATTTGGTCTTTGCCAGATTTAGTGATAATTTATTTATATTAAACCATGTATTTAGTTTTGTCATTTCTCTGTTAATTGCTTTTTCCAGTATATTCAAGTCGTTTCCTGAGCAGAAAATATTTGTATCATCACCGTCTACCGTCTACAAATGCAGAAATGTTCATATCCTTCATTACATTTATGAAGTGATTAGTCTCCTCCTGGTCTTGGTTTCTCCGTGTTTATAAGAACTTCCTGGACTCAAAAGACCAGGATTCCTTGTGAACAGAACATGTGCAGAAAACAAATTCATGTTCCGTTTGATGGGGATATTCTGTTTGGCGTTTACATGACCCAATATTCAGGTTTTAAAAGGAGTAACCCAGGGGTCATATTCAGGTTTTTAAAAACCGGAATATGAGCAAATTCTGGTTAGTCAAAGGGGTTATTGGTGTTTACATGGCCGTGCAAAACCGGGTTATTGCTAATATTCGGGTTTTGATCAGAACCAGCAGAACCTGCTGGAAAGGTCAAGGGGTTATTCATCAAAACAAGAGGCTCAATCTGACCCGGTTGGGAAGTTACATTTGACCTAATGAGGATCTGAACCGGAGGTCCTGGTCTGGACCCTAGAGGTCAGTAGAGGAACTACAGGTCCTGATCCGGATCTTAGGCCCAGTCCCAATACACCCCCTAGCTCAGGGGCCGGCCAGAGCCATATTGGACCAAAAACACAAAAAACAAATATGTCTGGAGCCGCAAAAAATGAAAAGTCTTGTATCATTTTTTTTCATTATGAATTTCGAGAAAAATGTCGAGTAAAAAGTCGAAATGTCGAGATTAAAAAGGAAAGGAAAAAGGAAAAAAAGGAAAAAAAGAAGGAAAAGAAGAAAAAAAAAAGAAAAAGAAAAAAAGGAGAAAATAAACAGAAAAAGGAAAAAGAAAAGAAAAAAAAAAGAATAAAAAGGAAAAAAAAGGTCAAATATTTTTGAAAAAGCTCCAGGAGCCACTAGGGCGGCTCGCCGACCCCTGCCCTAGTCCTACTTTTCAGTCCTACCCCTAAATTTTGCGCGTTCCCGTGAGGGTAGTGGTGTCCCAATTCCTCTTTGCATGTAGGGGTAGTGGACATAACGAGGGGTAGGGGGTATCAATCTAGCCCTTCAGAGCGAGGTATTTCAGATGCTGACTTGGCGACCTAGGGCCAGAAAAATTTCCCAGAATGCTTTACGTCATTATTTGCAGACTGAATCAAACAAAAAAACATGGCGGACACTTCTCATTTTTAGTGAATAAAATCAATATTTTGAGTTAGTTTCTGCATAAAAATGCGTTTTGATTACATTTCTAGCGAGAAATATATATTTTACTTTCATAATATTCACTCAGTGAATGTACATAATCACTCGCTTTCTCGTTGTTGCAAAGTTTTTTCAGATCTCACCAGAATGAAAGCTGATTTATGGTTCCGCGTTACACCAACGCAGAGTCTACAGCGTAGGTTACGCGGCGATGCGCGCCGTACGGTGCTTCTCCGTACGGCGTACGTACTTCTCCTCCCCGAAAACATCGGATCAAATTTCTTAACAGGCGTTATTTGGATAAACTGAGCCCAGGTTGGGGATCTTAACGGTTACTTTTACGCCTGAAAAAATATTAAAACTTAATAAAGTGGCATATTAACAGCGCTACAGCGGAAATTAAAACAGCTTTTATCTCTGGGCTTCCTGATATGGTGTGACATTTGTGCAAACGTAACTACGCAGTCGCTTACGTACCCGAACGTAAACCACGCAGTGACGTAGCAAGTGGTGTCCCAATCCCTAGGGAAGATTACAAGGACCCTAAAGTCTGTGGCTTCATTTTTAGGGCTAGTGGTAGAAAGTAGGGTGAACACTGGGGTTGGCCCTAAGTGGTCGGTAAAGGACCTGCAGGTCCAGATCCAGACCTGGTGGTCCCTCCTTCACAAGATGAAAGAGCAGGTTGTAAATCCTGCAGCTCGGCCCGTCTTGAGGCGTTAACTGTGTACAGAACAGCTGGAACATCTGGATCAGAGACGTCCACGCTGAGAGGAATGTCCAGGATCCAGATCAACATCTGCTCCGGTCCAGACGTCTCCCCAGGAGGTCCGAGACCTCGTGGTGGATCCGCTGGTCCCCCTGCGGCCCAGATCCCCCACCGACGGGCCGAGTAAGATCTGATTTAATTTGACGCCACAGCTCAAACGACGGGGAGCTGATCCAGGTCCTGCATGAAGGATCTGGTCCAGGCTAGACCAGATCCAGAACCAGGCAGACGTGACGGTCTGCAGAGTCCCAGCACCTCTAGTGTGACGCCACCGCTGCTCGAGGTCGAGCTCTTCTCAACACAATAACAGATAAACAGAAGAACTCTGGACTCCTGCTGAATAAACATCCAGACCTCTGCAGGATCTGGATCTGGATCTGGATCTGGGTCAGCTCGGGTCCAGTTGTAGAGCTCAAAACAATAAATCAGACTAGAACTGCATACAGGGTCGATAGATCGATCGATCAACCATTCACCTCAGATCAGGAGATTAAAGTACAGAGGACAGATAAGCTCTCGTCAGCCGCTGATCAAAGCTGCTGATCAGCTGGACCAGGAACCAGGAACCGAGCCTTACCTGAGACCAGCTGGAGGAGCAGAGGATCCATTCTCCTGCTCGGATCAGCAGACGGAGGGATGATGGATGGATGATGGATGAATGGATGGATGGATGATGGAGGAGTGCAGGATGAGTACTGGAGGAGGACGAGAGCAGAGCGGCGTCTCCTTTGTGTTTCTGCCTCAGACTGAGCAGCAGAATCAGCAGCAGAATGAGCTGACACGGTGAACAGACGCCCCCCCGGAGAGGCAGCCGCCCCCTTTATGAGCCGCTGCTCCGACTCCAGGCGCCGCCTGCAGGAAGTGGGCGTTACTGCAGCCTGTCATCACCCCCCCCCCCCCCCCCCAGAACTACTCATGAATGACTGAGATTTTAATCAGGAGGGAAGTTTGTTTTTCTTTCACTTGTGATTCATTTCAGGGCTCAACTTTCTGGTTCTTGTAAACTGCTTTTAGTGCATGTGTATGTATGTGATATATATATATATACAGGACTGTCTCAGAAAATTTGAATATTGTGATAAAGTCCTTTATTTTCTCTAATGTAATAATGTCATACATTCTGGATTCATTACAAATCAACTGAAATATTGCAAGCCTTTTATTATTTTAATATTGCTGATCATGGTTTACAGTTTAAGAAAACTCAAATATCCTATCTCAAAAAATTAGAATATTCTGGGAATCTTAATCTTAAACTGTGAACCATAATCAGCAATATTAAAATAATAAAAGGCTTGCAATATTTCAGTTGATTTGTGATGAATCCAGAATGTATGACATTTTTTTTTTTTTTTTAAATTGCATTACAGAAAATAAAGAACTTTATCACAATATTCAAATTTTCTGAGACAGTCCTGTATACGTGTGTGTGTATGTGTTATATATGTATATATAGATATCTTTTGTTTTTTGTATAGAAATTAAATAAATAAATTTTGATCATAATGTAATATAGTTTAGGGGGTAGGATTTAATACGTTTTTACTTCTTCCTACTCCTTTTCGAGCATGTTAATTATGGTGGATGCATGTTTTTATTTATATTTTTGTTTTGTTTTGTTTTTTACATTTATTTATTATTGATTATTATTGTTTTGTTTTGTATTTTCTACTGTTACATGTTCAAAATAAAAATTCAATTCAACAGTTTTTAGACACTGTGTGTTTTCACAAAAAAGGGTGAATTAAAACCCTATTCTCTTATTTTCTGACATCATCATCTGAGCTTTAACTTGCTATAAAATCACATTCATCTTTCCTTTCCACTTTTATTTCCCCTTTTTATGTTAAGTCCCGTGTTGGGCCCACCCCCCGGGGGTTTCCCGCCACCGTTCCTGCTGCAGAGTAATTAATTCCTCTGAGCTGCAGACCAGGAAGAAAGTGGGAAACACCTCATTTTATTGTTCTTTAATGTTCCGTCCTCAGATGAGCTCCGGACTTTTTTAATCGTCTGTCATTAAACCCGAGATCACGTGACTCATCAGGGACTGGAACCTTGAACCAGCAGCAGTGGTGACTCTGGTCGCTCAGATGAGGATGCTCCGGCTCGTGTGAGTGACAGCTGTCGTGTTTCAGCTCCAGCTGCTTCATCAGTCCAGCTGAGGTCATTGTTGTTAAACGCCGTAGCTTTAGTTTGGGGGGGGGGGTTCCTTTCACCACTAACCCCCCCATATATAATCTCATTATACTGTGTATGATGACAATAGAGGCTTTATTCTACTCTCTATTCTATTATAGCGTTGGATTCACAGCGTCATCTGTAGTTTTATTAGGAGTAAAGCTGTAAATTGGAGCGTTTTTGAAGCCACTAAACATCCAACCTGATTACGGATCTAAATAAAAGGATAAAGGTGTGAAAAAAACGCTCTCAGTGGCTGATCTGGGATTTATTATGCATGTTTTTATGTCTTCTCGGCTCAATGATCGGCTTTTACCAGTTTTAATGAGTCTAATTCACCATCCTTCATGGTTACCTTGGTAACGGATAAAAGCGTCACGTGTTCAGGCCTCGGTACATCCCTGACCTCCTGACCCCGAACCCATCCAGCCACAACCTCCTCCTGGTCCCTAAAACTCCTTTAACACTTGGGGAGGGGGCGAGTCTTCTCAGGCCGCGGCCCCCAAACCGTTGAACCCCCTCCCCCTGTGTTGCTGAATCTGTTGATCTTTTAAAAAACAGCTACTACTGCTGCAACCACTGTCATTTAGCAGACGCTTTTATCCAAAGCGACTTACATCTGAGACACACACCATGGAGCAATTAGGGTTAAGGCCTTGCTCATCTTGGTTGCTCCTACATGCCCCCCCACACAGTTTTGGGGGACAGATAATCGCAGTAATCTAGTCCTGATTCAGTCTCAGGGACCTGGACTGGTTGCTGTTTGTGTCTCTGCCTGGTACCGTTTCTGTCTGTTTGTTTTCTCTCTTGCAGATTCCAAAGGCTTGTGTGCCCGTTGTGTTTCCGTTTCTCTCATTTCAGATTTGCAGCAGATGCCCCCTGCCCCCCACATACAGGACTGTCTCAGAAAATTAGAATATTGTGATAAAGTCCTTTATTTTCTGTAATGCAAAAATGTCATACATTCTGGATTCATTACAAATCAACTGAAATATTGCAAGCCTTTTATTATTTTAATATTGATGATCATGGCTTACAGTTTAAGAAACTCAAATATCCTATATCAAAAAATATTTCAGTTGATTTGTAATGAATCCAGAATGTATGACATTTTTGTATTACAGAAAATAAAGGATTTTATCACAATATTCTAATTTTCTGAGACAGTCCTGTATGTTTATATTAATTATTAAAAAAAAAAACCACACACTATATATTAAAATGCATATATAAGCCTCAGCTTTAAGTTGATAAAAGCATGATGGGAAAGTGAGTTCTGCGGTTGTACTTCAACATGCAGTATTGAAATGGGTACCTACTGGTACTAACAGGTACTAACGGGTACTGGTGGGTTCTGACCTGTCCGAGCGTCGACTCATCTCTGAGTTACCGACTTTGACTCGTGAAAGAACGAAACCTAAAACCGTGAAAACGAAGGCTGAAGCAGGATTTTATTCTGGTTCAGATGGAAACTCATCAGTCATTGATCATCTTGAGGAACTTGGTGCAGATTTGGTTCGTTGTGCCCGACGTGAACGTTTAAGACATGACGTATGTGAACTGCTGTTCCTGCCAAACTCACCAGACCTGGCTTCAAACTCTCCATCACTCCCACACCAGACTCCCGTTTCCACTGAAGTGGTTCCTCCTCCTCCTTCTGCTGTCAAGCCTCTTCCTGACGACTTGCAGCCGACCGACCGACTCGTCCCACGCAGAGAGAGAGAGATCAGTCTCTGAGTGTCCGGTGCCGAGACGCTGAGACGCTTCGTAAAGCTCGTGCTTGTAAAATACAGATGTTCTGAAATCACAGGAAGGTCCACTGACCCGCCTCAGGACCCTCTGGTCCTGAACTGTGGTATTTCATGGTTGCTAAGCAACACATCCACCATGAAGGATCAGTTTGTCGTCCGCCGATAAACAAACACTCTGGTGGGACAGACCGGTCCTGCGTGACGAGCCGTCCCCCTCGTTGGTGCAGATCTGTACACCCCCATGTGGTCAGAAGTGGTATTACTACACCAGGTGGCTTTAAAGGAGACCTATTATAACATCTAATACCTATTTTACAGTTTTTCACAATTGTTTAAACACATTTATTGGAACATCAGACACAATGTGCACAACCTGAAACTCATTTTTCAGGTGGCTAAACCAATCCTGCTGAACTCCAAGCACATTTACTGCTCTAGACTCTAATTCCCATTCCATACCACACATTTCTCACAACACTACACACAATTCCCAATATCCTGCACACTCTTCCTGAATTCCCTCTCTTGCTGTTCACTCAGAACACACAGTCAATCACATTTCTAAACTCCAAAGGCTGTTGTGCAATATGCAATCAGCAATTTGCCATAAAAGGGTCACAGATGAGCTCCTGGTTTGTTTGGAGAACAATGGATGGTGGCAATATTGAGAGAGGTGAGCAGCTGCTGGGATGTCCAGTGGACTGCACATTTTGAGTCCAATTACTGTAAAATATTACTGTATTTGTTGTTAAAGAATTGTGTGTTGTTTTCTATTTGAGTAGCCTATACATAAGAATACTATATGGTGAAATATATATCCAACAGCTGAAGGTGTGAACATACAAATGCATGATTCTACTGAGGCATTCATATAGTGTTTTCCATTCATAATAATAATAATAATAATATACTATAGTGTTTTCCATTCTGCACATCAGCGTTCAGTGGGTGCTTAGAAATGTCTACTCAAATGATGTATGTGTTTGGCATTTGAGACGGAAATACCATTTAGTGAAGAGTTAACACTGTTTTGAGGGTAGAGTGTGCTTTTGCAAGAGAAGTGAAGGATTTTGCATTTTGTGTGTGAGTTTTGTAATTTGTGTTTAGAGTTTTGAGAAAGAGAGGTAGTCTATCAGGAAATGTGTTTTAAACAATTGTGAAAAACTGTAAACAGGCCTTGAATGTCTTAAAAACAAGCTTTTGATTGTTTTTGCTAAATAAATTATAAATTCAGCCTCTGATCCATGTCTTTATCTTCCCATTCTCTAACCTCATTATTTATGCAGGATTCTGAGTGGGCGGGGCTATGATAATGAGGCTCTGTGCTGATTGGCTGCCTGAATGACGTGATACACCGCTATGAAAAAATGGAGGAAGCTCCAGCCGGCGGAGTTAGTTGTGGGCGTGGTTTCACGCATCGGAGCCAACCGATGTAAATCTCTCCCGTCGTTACGTAACGACGGGAGCAGAATCTTATTGGCTCGTAGATCCACATCACACTGGACGGCTCATCCGGGCGGCTGTACAGACACTGCAGAATTTGGTTGCTTTCCTCCTTCTCTGAGTTGTCAGGCTGAGGGGAGACCACTTTATATATGTTAAAGCAAGAGAAAACCTGTTTTTCATTATAGGTCCCCTTTAAACATGATTCCTTTGGTGGACAAACCTTTTGGATATTTTCTCCCAAACATGTACCACAACAGGAGCACCAGAAACTAAAATAGCACCTCAGGGTTAGGGTTAGGGTTAGTTGTTCAAAAAATGTAATCTGGATCAAAGTGATCCGGATTTGGAAATCCCATTTTATTCTATCCAGGATCAGGTAATCCGTCTTAGTTTCATGCCGGTTTTTTTTTTTTTTTTTTTTTTTTTTTTTTTTCTCTCAAACATATTTTTATTGAATTTTCCCACAAAAATAGATGCACATACAAAGACACGGCAGAACTGTGAAATGCTCAGGCATCCAAGCCCCCATTTTAGCCCTCCCATCACCCCCCCACATACAACCCTCCCACCACCCCCCCACAAACAACGACAAGTCAGGTTGCACAAAGGTAAATGCTGTGTAACAGTAGATGGTCCATCATTCCTGGAGCAATAAAAAACAAAAACAGTAGCTGGAAGTCAGGTTTCAGTTCAAGGCGAATAATGAAGTGAGCAGCAGAAAATACATATGAAGGGAAGCAAACTTATCTCCAAACATACCCTAAATAATGTATTTAAAGAAGGAAACAATAATAATGTTAATACTAAGGGGATTTAAGTAGGGATGGTGCCATTGGTCTAAAAATTGGTAAAGTGTTCTAAGAAAGGCCCCCACACCTTATGAAATTTGTCTTTCAAGTTATGGATGGAATAGTATATTTTTTCCAGATTTAAGCAGGACATAATATCCATCACCCACTGAGCGTGGGTGGGCGGAGCAGCATCCTTCCACCTCAACAGAATTGCCCGTCTGGCAAGCAGGGAAGCAAATGACAGAGTTCGACGTTTAGCCAGGCTCAGACGTGCATCAGCATCGCCTCCCATGGTACCAAAGAGAGCAACTAAAGGGTTGGGTTCTATGTCCAAACCGACAATGAGGGATAAAGTCTGGAAGACTTCCCTCCAGAACTTCTCCAGACTGGGACATGTCCAGAACATGTGGATAAGAGAAGCCTCCTCTCTCTTACATTTGTCACAACATGGATCTACATCTGGGTAAAAACTGGATAATTTAGTCTTGGATATGTGAGCTCTGTGAACCACTTTAAATTGTAGCAAAGAGTGACGAGAACAAAGAGATGTGCCATTTATTAACTTAAAGACTGTCGCCCATGTGTCTTCCGGTATAGACAAATTCAGATCCTGTTCCCACGCCGTTTTAATCTTTATTAAGGGGGCTTGCCTTACAGAAAGCAATTTACTGTAAATAATCGATATTAACCCTTTATGTGATGGTTGTAAACAGAGAAATGAGTCAACGATATTCAAATCTGGTCCCACAGGAAAATTTGATATTTGGCATCGAAGAAAGTCCCTTACCTGTAAATATCTGAAAAAATGTGAGTTTGGGAGATTACATTTTTTAGAAAGTTGTTCAAATGATAGAAACATTTTATCAATAAAGAGATCTTTAAAGCGACAGATACCTAGACTTTGCCATTCTTGAAATTTTGGGTCTAGTAGGGAAGGTTGAAAAAGATGATTGGCTACAATAGCGCCTGAGAGGCAGAAAGCAAGAAAGCCAAAATGTCTCCTGAACTGAGTCCACACTCTCAGTGTGTGCCGTACCACAGGGTTATCTGTAGATATAGTTGAAGTGAAAGGGAATGAGGAACCAAGAAGTGCAGGAATGGAGATGTTTTGGGCAGATCCTACCTCCATCGACACCCATATGGGTCGGTCAGGTCTACTGTGAAAGTGTGACCAGAAGGTAATGCAACGGATATTGGCCGCCCAGTAATAGAAACGGAAGTTAGGCAACGCCATGCCTCCATCCTTCTTAGATTTTTGGAGATGAGTCTTATTTAGTCGAGGCCGTTTTCCCTTCCAAATGTATGATGATATAGCCGAGTCTAGTGAGTCAAAAAATGATTTAGGAATGAATGTTGGCACGGATTGGAACGTGTATAAAAACTTAGGTAAAATAGTCATTTTTATCGAATTAATTCGACCAGCCAGGGTGGTTGAGAGAGGAGACCATTGTGTGAGACATTGTTTTGTGTGATTTAACAAACTAATAAAGTTCTCCTTGAAAAGGTGCATATGTTTTTTCGTTATGGCAATGCCCAGGTAAGTGAATTTGTGTTTCACAATCTTAAAAGGAAAGTTGGTGTACCCCACCGCCGTCGACCCCTCACTGACAACGAAAAGTTCTGACTTATTCAGGTTTAGTTTGTAGCCTGAGAACTGGCTAAAATTGTTCAGTAAATCCAGCAGGACAGGTATTGAGCTATCTGGACGTGAAATGTAACACAAAAGGTCGTCCGCGTACAGAGACACCCTATGTTCAACACCATATCGCCATATACCAGAGATCCTCTCACAGTTCCGTATCGCTATCGCTAATGGCTCAATTGCCAGGTCGAATAAAAGCGGGCTTAGAGGGCACCCTTGTCGGGTTCCGCGACTGAGGGTAAAGGGCTGCGACAGCTGAGAGTTGGTCAGGACTGAGGCGACAGGGCATGAATATAAAAGTTTTATCCAGGTGATAAAACTAGGACCAAAGCCAAATCTATTTAACGTCGCAAATAAATACGCCCACTCTACCCGGTCGAACGCCTTTTCTGCATCCAGAGAGAGGACACATTCAGGAGCCCCCCCGGAGGGAGAGTACAGAATGTCAAACAGACGACGTATGTTAAAGTATGACTGTCGATTTTTGACAAAACCAGTTTGATCTTCTGATATGACTGATGGTAGTATGCTTTCCAATCTACGGGCCAAGACTTTGGACAAGATTTTGGTGTCAACATTTAGTAAAGATATTGGCCTATATGATGAGCACTCAGTCGGGTCCTTGTCCTTTTTGGCAATGAGTGTGATACACGCCTCATAGAATGAAGTCGGGAGTTTGCCTTGTTTGAATGAGTCAGATAGAGCTGCACTTAGGGGAGATGAAAGAAGAGGGGAAAACGCCTTGAAAAATTCTGCTGGAAACCCGTCTGGCCCAGGGGATTTACCGGATTGCAAGCAAAGGATAGCTGCAGCAACCTCCTCCTTTGTTATTGGTTCTTCTAATTTCATTTTGTTATCAGTGGAAAGTGTAGGGATACTGGGGTCATTTAAAAAATCATTCATCGAATTAGTGTTAGAAAATCCAGAGGTGTAAAGTTTGGAATAATAGTCCCTGAATGCATTATTGATCTTTACATGATTCGAAGTGATAGTCCCATCTTCCATTTTAACTTTTGTTATGTGCCCCTTTGATTTAAGTCCCCTCAGTTGACTAGCCAACAACTTCCCTGATTTATCACCATGGATGTAAAACAAGCTCTTACTTCGCAACAGTTGACGTTCAATTTGGTATGTCGAAGCCAAGTTGAATTTGGTTTGGAGCTCCACACGTTTATTATAAAGATCTGGGTCTTTGACAAGGGAGTATTTCTGATCTATGTCCTTGATTTGCTTGGCTAGATCTAAGCGTTCTTGCATGGCCTTCTTCCTCATATTTGCAGTAAAGGAAATTATTTGCCCCCTAAGGTATGCTTTAAATGCATCCCAAACTACTAAAAGGGATATATCGGGGGTGGCATTAGTCTGAAAAAAGAAGGTTATATGTTCCTTTATGAATTTGGTAAATTTAGCATCCGAAAGTAAGGACGAATTAAAACGCCAATGCCTTTTAATTTGAGGAAGATTAGGTAGCGCCAGGGATAATATGACAGGGGCGTGATCTGATATCACTATACCCTGATAGGTGCAGGACCGAGCGTGTGGTAGCAACTGATCATCGATAAGAAAATAATCGATCCTCGTAAAAGTATGGTGGACATGTGAGAAGAATGAATACTCCTTTTCATTTGGATGGAGGAAGCGCCATACATCGGAGATGCCATAATTGAGAAGGAAAGACTGAATGAATGAGGCGGACTTACTCCCTGAGTCGGGTTTGGGGGAGGAACGGTCCAGCACAGGATCTAACCAGCAGTTAAAATCACCGCCAAGAAGGAGAGAGTCATGCCGGTTTTTCAAAGCAACATTGGATTGGATCACCTTGATCCAGATACACAGTTTTCAAGATTACCAAATCCGGATTACCAGTGCTCTAAATGGGACAACATCACAATGTGGCCTAGCAGCTATGTAAAGAACAGGTAGAAGAGCCAACATGGGGTCACTTTAAGTGTATTGTCTTGCACAACATCGCTACCAGGAGCAATGTCCCTCTCTGTGATGACGTTTGTGATGCACCTGAGTCTGTTGAAGAACCAGACCAACCTCTGTTCTGTCAGAATGAGGGACTGACTGGACATGTAAGGGATGCAATAGTTAGAAATTATTTTTGACAGGTTCATCTCTGATGTTTGTTTCTTTGATATTAATATACAGTGATGAATTACAGAAAAATTTAATATATTATTTTTGTTTGTTATTGAAATCTGTTTGGGGGATTATTTCATGATGACAAGATAATTTTTATTTTATTTTTACTTTACTATACTGAAAGGCTTAATTGGTAGCCTATTTCTACTTTATCACTGTAACGGTTAAACAAGTCAAGTGCAAAATATAAATACAAATATTTACACTAAATGATACAAATGTTGTAACAAATGTTGTATTATTTGACCAATTTTAAAGTTTTTCGACATTTTCCTCCTGAAATCCACCTTGAAATCCTGCCCCCTGTTGGGATCAGGATAATCCTGTTTTTTTGGATCAAAGTTATCCAAATCCTACTGGAAAGTTTTGAACAACACAAACTGAAGGTTTGATCCAGATTAAAACCAGGATTGGATTACATGATCTAATCCGATTTCAGAATCCTTCTTTCCCTTTTGAACAACCCATTTTCAAACTTTGATACAATCCGATAACCAAAATCCGATCAGATTACCTTTGAAAAACTGGCCCAGGAAGCTTATTTGCTGGATAAAACCCCCAGAAGTCATGAAGACGCCTCCAAACACTGGTCAACATTATTGCTGGTTTATTGGATTATTGATCAAACAACTTGGTTTCACTCGTTGTGCAACAAAAGTCTGGATACAAAGACGGACGACGCCGCGGCCGCCGCCATCTTCCTGCTGGCGGGTCTGTGGAGACGGAAGTGGGCGGAGTCAAACCGCAGGAGGAGGCGGAGTCAAACCGCAGCAGGAGGCGGGGCCTGGATCGTCTCCCAGCAGCCTCGGCAGCTGGACTTCGTCTTCGTATCCGGTCTGGTTTCTATCCAGGCTATCTAAGACCTTGATTTAAGGAAAACTAACCCTGAAAGCTTGTTAAGGCGGAGCGGGTGCCGACGTTCATCCCCTGAGTTTAGCTGCTGACACTCTGCTCGTACGGGTCCCTTCTTCTTCTTCTTCTTCTGTGGTCATTATTGCTGCTTGTTAAGAGCCGAAAACACTGATGAGACGCCACGAGAAAATAATCTGCGAGATGCGACGAGAATACTGCAACTACGGCGACGGAGCGAGTGATGCTTCAGTTTATCAAAAGAAAAAATACGATTCTCAATATAATTAAAACAAAAATATTTCCTCTTCTGTCACAAATAAGAAATATAAAACCTCTGCTGGGCCACACGCGTGGAGATTACATTGTATTTACATTCAGTAACAACAGATTCAGTCCTGACGGAGTCAAACTCCCGTTTCCCTTTCAGCATCCGCCGGTAGTCCTGGTGGGGGTTGGGTTGGGTTGGGGGGGGATCAGGTCAGACCGGCGGCTTTAGTACTGGACGTACTCAGACTGAAGAGACTGGAAGACAAAACAACAGGACATTTTGTTAACGATCGTTTCCGTGGAAACGCTGTGCATCCTTCAGGAAACACGTCCAGAACCAACCAGCTACTTAAACAACTATAACATCTCAGAAGGAGAAGTGTTGTTAGTGCAGGAAACGGACAGAAATGCATTAATAAATAAATAAATAAACCCTCAGACGACAGCGATGGGGGTTTGAGGTGACGACAGATTCTCTCTAGTCATCAACTTTCTGCAGTTTTCATCTTCTCGTCTTCCTCCGACTCACCAAACATCTTCTCCTGCCTGGCGGCTCCGTCTCGCCTCAGGAGACACTAACAATTCTGTAAAAGTGTCTCCAATTCAACTCTAGTTCAACTCCAGTGACTGCTCTGTGCAGCTGCGACCCAAGCAGCTGCTCTTCTGTATCCGTTACCGTATGAATGAACGGATGCTCTGTTGGTGAACCAGGGTCTAATGGCACTTTTCCACTAGTACCTACTCAGCGCGCCTCCACTCGCCTCGTCCTCGTCTGTTTTTAAAACACCCAGATGAGAAGTGGTTGAATATGTTTTAGCCTACATTTTGAGACTTTCCATAAAGTTTATGAACGTGATGTCGTCACCTGACAGCGCGGAACGGAGAGAGACCCACTGGGAGAGAGAGGGGGAGAAAGATGGCAGGTTGTGCACCGAGTGACTTGGTGTCAAAAAAGAAAACGACTTCAAACTAATAAAGTCAATAAAAAACTGCAATTCTAAAAAAGCTGGAGGCCAAGTATGAATCTGATTCAGTGCGCTACTTAATGCGAAAGTGCACTTTCCTCGACCCTCGTTACCGCGGAGGATATGAGACTGATGATAACGCACTGGCTGAAATCAAGGCTGAATTCCAGGCTGAGATTGTGAGCTTAGAGGGGCAACACCAGCAGCAGTGGAATCAGAATCCGAGACAGAGACACAACCCCAACCCCCACGAAAAAAGATGTCTCTGGGAACCCTGCTGCAAAAACGACCCGCTGCAGCGGCAGGTCAAGTCGGCACCACAAAGGAGCGAGCTGGCGCTGAAATAACAGCAAAATGTGGAGGAAGTTTGACGGTATCAAAATTTGGATACCGCCCAAGCCTAGTTTGCGCTGACATTGCCTGTTGAATAAAATTGCTGCGAGTCGCTCTCGCGCTGATTCCCACTTCCTGATTCAAACGTCTGACGGCCCCCCGACCAATCGGTGGCGCGTAGTGTGATGACGTCAGATACAGGGCCGACTCACCACACTTAGAACCTCAGCAGAATAGTTACAGAAAAAGTATCTACTCTGCACGGCTCCACCCACCTCTGCCCGTAGTGGAGAAGCGCAAGACGGGGGCGTGGCGAGTAGAGGCACGCTGAGTAGGTACTAGTGGAAAAGCGCCATAAGATATCAGCAGCAGCTCAGGTTAGTAACGCTGAGATGATCAACCGGCTGAGAAACGCCTCAGAAATCCACCGACAGAGGGACCAAGCAGAGAGGGACCAGCAGAGCATGGCGACTTTGAAAGAGCATAAAACGGCAGAAACGTGTCTCCGTTCTCCTTGCCGTCGCCACTGCGGTGCGTTTGAGGTTTGCGCAGCGGTGGCGCCTCGTCATGTGACCTTCAGACCACAGAAGGACTCATGAACATCAGAGATGAAAAGAGTGAGACAGCGAGAAAGGCGGCGGCGGTCAGAAACACACCAGGAACTTCAGACATCGTGTTTTTGAAGACTTTGTTGATGAAATGATTTAAAAAAAACTGCTGATGAGTAAATGTAACCAGATTTGTACGTTCTGATTAGACGGCGGAGCAGATGTCTGCGGTGTCCGGTGTGTTAATGACGACAGGGGAGCCGGTCAGGAGGAGGGGGCGGGCTGAGCTGCTGCGGCAGGAACTTACAGGTATGGAGCGGCTCAGGTAGCGTCCTGAGGGCCCGCGATCGCCACGGTTGCCGTGGCGACCGCCGCCGTGGGCGCCGTGGTCCTGCAGCGCCGCCCGAGCAAAGCCTTTCCCACCGTACACACCGCTGTTGTTGTTCACCTCATGCTGCACACTGCGAGGCCCGTTACCATAGCAGCAGGAGGGGGGCGGGGCCACGGGGGAGGGGGCGGGGCTAACAGAGGGAGGGAGGGGGGAGTACGGAGTCCTCCCGTCATCCTGCAGGTCGCCGGCGTACAGGTCGCTGAGAGAGCAGGCCAGCCGAGAGCCGAGAGCTGAGCTGAGGTCAGCGCGGGGGTGGGGGGGGGGGCATACACACACACATAGACACACACACACACACACACACACACACACACACATGAACACCCTGAAACCGACACCCAAAGTGCGACACACACTGAAGCAGTCTGACCTCCGGATGTGCGACGCCGGCGAGGAGTGGCGTCCGATCCTCTTGGCCGCGGCGGACGCAGAGGATGCTGGGAACTTGGAGGACTTGAGGGGGGACGGGATTCCCTGGACGACGCCCAACGACGTCCTGCGGAGACACAAGTCATGTTAGACGTACGAGACGTGGACGGAACCCGTCGTGTGGCGAGGCGGCGAGACTCGGCAACTCTGAGAACTGACAACGCCCATCTACACCTACACCTGTCCCAGGGCGTCTACAGGATTGACCAAGTTAAAGTTAAGACTTTTTAATACCATTTTCAAACAGAATTTAAGACTAAAAAGACGAGTCACTAAGAAATCCAGCGCTGAGGTGGAGGTTGCCAGATCTGAAAGTTTCCAGCCCAAACGCGATGTAAAACCCTCCGAAATAATGAAGAAACCAGCCTGAGTCAAAAATTCTCTATGTTAAAACCGTCAATCATTAAAGGCGGGATAAATTTGAAGTCATAAGCAAATGAAGACAAAAAAAGGTTAAATTAAATTGAGTAGATTAACGTAAAAATAATATAATAAATAATACAAATTTTTGTTAATAATTTCTCCTAAATATTTTGTAAAAACCAGGAAAAGGAGCCCAGATTTTATCAACCCACCCAGTCCTATATGTTTCAGCCGAAAAGTCAAATGAGGCCCAATTGGGCTGAAACCCGCCCAATCTGGCAACACTGACTGAGGCGTTGTCAAGCAAGCACGTGTCTAACAACTGGTAAACAGATTTATTTATCCTCATAACGATTTAATAAACTTTTCTCTTTAAGTGTAAGAAAATCTTTTAATGATGATGCCATAATGACAACTTTTTTGTTAATAATTTCTCCTAAATTAGTAAAAACCGAATATACTGTATATCTGCAAGATGAGTAACGGGACACGAGGACGCCACAAACCGGCGTTTGTCCAGAACCACAGAGGATGATGGTCCATTGTTAGAACAACTGAACAAACCGGGTCTTTGCAAGAACCAGAACCCGGCTAAAAAACGCTCATTCTGGTTCGGAAAACTACATAAATCTGCTGATGTTGGGAGATACGTCGTTCTACACAGGTGATGTCAGGCTAGCGGGTAACGCCTCCCGACCCGGACCGCCCCGGGCGTGTGTGCTGGTTCTGGTACCTCAGGGCTCCGGCGGGGGTGGGGGGCGGCCGTGCGGAGCGTCTGATCTTCAGGGCTCTCAGCTTGTCCCCCTGCGTCAGGCCCGGCCCGCTGTCCGTTAACTCGCCCTGGGGGGAGAAAGAGACCCGTCATGAAGCTGGTCAGAGACTCAACTCTGAAAAACACAGGTGTGATAAAACACGGAAGTAAAAACTAAATATTTGTCCATAAAAAGAAAGAAAGATGATGAAACTGAAATAGTTGAGTTATGAGACTGGTGCTACTGAAGTCCAGCTAGTTCAAATGTGAGACGTTGTGTGCATGTTTAACCTCTTGCAGATGGTCGGAGCTCGGGGACTTGGACATGTTGTGGGCGGAGTTTAAGGACAGTCCCTTCATGTTGGTGATGAGGTGAGGCACCGCCTTCTCCTCCATCTGGGTCTTCTGGGCGTGCTGGCCGTCGCCCTGCAGCCACAGCGCCGCCTGCTTCCTGTGGAGACACACAGATGCACGTTAGCTCCGTTAGCCTCGTTAGCTCCGTTAGCTCCGTTAGCCGCCAGCAGGGCTGAAATGACGCTTTAATCCACACAGACAAACCCTTATCACCTGAGGAAAACAAGACAAGACGCAACGAAGATGCTGGTCATGTGACGATAACGATAATTAAATACATAATGCAATATCGTACAGGAATAACAACGAGACTAAAATGTAGATTACAAAATAAAAACTCTGCTAAAATGTGTCTTTATTTTCGTTGACCAAAAGGAGACGAAATGTTCTACCAAAGATCCTTAATCTCTATGTTTTCAGTAGTTTCTCTGGTTTAGTTCTACTGGGTGACGTTAGTCCTCAATCCCAGTCGCTGCAGCAGGAATCAGATCCAGAAGATGCAGCTGCAGAGTTAGAGGCTGATGCCGTTAACGCAGAGCTCTAGTTAACGTTATTAAAAACATAGAGAAACGCAGGGATCTGCTCTGGGGCTGGAGAAGAAGAAGAAGAACCATCTTTGGATACACTTTCCTACATAGACATGGAAAAGAAAACCCAATGTGTCGTTGAAAAAGAAAAAGACGGGGAGAGATGCGGAAAAATAAATATGTTGTAAACTCAAATTAGAGTCTTCTGTATCTGGAATGAATGTATTCTTGAGTCTATAAGGTAACAATAATATAATAATAAGATAACCTTGTTTGAATTGTAAAATGGGTTTGGCTAAATACAATCTTTGACTAAAACTAGACTAAAATGGTCCTGGACAATTCTGACTAAAATAAGACTAAAATGCTCAGACTGAAACTTGACAAGACTAAAAGGAGAATGAACGTGACTAAAACTAATAAAAACTAAAATGATAGCTTGACCCAAAGACTAGACTAAAACTAGAATTGAAACAGGCTGACAAGAACAACTCTACACCAACTGACACGTTCTTAATCTCTGATTAAAACTGTTGTCAGAACCAGATTCACTGCCGGGTACAGGAAACACTTTACAGCAGGAGAGATTTGTTGTGAAGTCAGGTGCAACAACAAATAAAATAGAAAATAGTGCAAAAACAGGAAAAAGGCAGTTGCGTAAAGATTAAAATATATACACAACAGAATTTAAAAAAAAAAAAAAAGTATAGAAGGGTCTGCTGCAATCCTGGTCTTGTTGTGTCTGGGGGTGGGTAATTATTATTATTATTTATTTATTTTATTCTAATGATTAATATTATTTTACATTTCATATTAAATCATGTTCTTATTTGATGGTAGATTTAGTTTTTAGTTCCTTATTTCCAGCGTCTCCTCAGTGGGAGCCCCGGTGCAGCGGTTGGGGGTTTGGCAGATGGATCGGTAAGGTGGCGTTTCCTCCCTGGTCCCTCTGTGCTCGTCCTTATTTCTTTTCTTTTTTGTTTAACTCTACATTTTAATTATTATGATGTGTCTGTTGTGTTTCGCGGGAGGGGTGAGGGGGTTTGGGCCCTGTTTTTACTTTTTTTAAATACAATTTTCAAACATGTAAAGCACTTTGTGCTACATACTGTACAGGACTGTCTCCGAAAATTAGAATATTGTGATAAAGCTCTTTATTTTCTGTAATGCAATTAAAAAAAAAAAAAAAAAGTCATACATTCTGGATTAATTACAAATCAACTGAAATATTGCAAAGTCTTTTATTATTTTAATATTGCTGATTATGGCTTACAGTTTAAGATTAAGATTCCCAGAATATTCTAATTTTTTTAGATAGGATATTTGAGTTTTCTTAAACTGCAATATTTCAGTTGATTTGTAATGAATCCAGAATGTATGACATTTTTGTTTTTGTAATTGCATTACAGAAAATCACAATATTCTAATTTTCTGAGACAGTCCTGTATATATACCATATGAAAAGTGCTTTATAAATAAAGTTTGATTGATTGATTGATTGATTGCCTGTTGTGTCTGGGGTCCTTCAGGCCCCGTTTACACGTAGCCGGGTATTTACAAAAACGGAGGCGTTTTCATGCGTTTTGGCCGTCCGTTTACACGGAAACGGAGGTCAAAGTCACCAAAAACGATCATTTCTGAAAACTCCGGCCAAAGTGGAGATTTTCAAAAACTCCGTTTTCCCGTTTGCGTCTAAACGGAGGAAAACGGAGATTTAAGCTTCAGAACGTCACATTATGCACCAGAAACTCACCAGCGTCATGTGTGCGACCTGTGTTTACAATTAGTTTGGCCACCATCAATATTTTCTTGTATTTTACCTGTTTAATATTCTAAAGTCACACTTAAAAGTAACCCCCCCCCCCCGTCCAGCCTCCTGCTCATTCAAGCCTGTGAGCGCGTCAGCCAGCAGCATGAAGCCTGAATTATGGTTCCGCGTTAAATCGACGGCGTAGGGTACGCGGCGACGCGCAAGGTACGTGCGCGTCGCCGCGTACCTTACGCCGTAGGCTCTGCGTTAATGTAACGCGGAACCATAAATCAGCCCTTAACTGGAAGTTACACACGTGTCATTTGTTGATGTTTTTCCAGGATTCTGATTGGCTGGCATGACGTTAACAGCGTTTTCATGCGGGTCCGTGTAAACGAGGATTTTTTTGAAAACGTAGAGGGGAAAATATCCGTTTTTGTAAATACCCGGCTACGTGTAAACGTGGCCTCAGTCCGGCCTGTTCCAGCCACTTCCCCAACCCGTTGGTACATACCACGCGCCGCCTTCTCCATACCCCTTTCTCCTGGCACCTTATTCCCCAACATTCCTCCCCTGGCAGCAGAACATCCGTAGGGCCCGTCTCATCGAGGTTCCTGGGTCTTCGTCATGATGATGACGACACCCCCCCCCCCCCCCACCCTCTGTTCTGCTACGTGAGTCTCACGGTGCCTGAAACCTCCAGACTACTTTCTTCCAAAGACTGATAAGAGATCCCTAAGGAGGTACCAAATTCTAATTTCCTCTGATAATAAAACGCTGAATCATTGTGAGAAAGTAATTTCACACAATGATTACGAACAATAATAAGTTCAGCTAAAGCAAAAGCAAAACTGCAGGTTTGTCCAGGCGTTGACAGGTCCACTGCTCCCATGTGTCAGTCTTTCTTCAGGTCTATCCATCAGACGTCTAGTGACGCTTTCACATTCACTTTCCTGAGAAATTAAGTCATTTACGTTTTGTTTGTTTTTTTAAGTAATACAACTAACTAACTTGTCAGAGACAAACTGTGTTTCTACACGACAATTGTGATTAAATGAGTTTAGGTAACATCAGCAGTTAAAATCATTCATGTGAGAACAAATGTAGACGTCCTTGTTGATCATCCGGACGTTAAATTGGCAGTTTAACTGTTCTATTTGGATTCAGGAAACAGCATCAAATAAACGGCCTGGTCCAGAATCTCCGGTACTGGAATCACTGGTACCAGAACTACAGACACCGACAACTACAGGTGTCTGAGTTCTGGTCCCTGAGGAGCTGATGCTCCACAGCCATTGGCTCATCTGTGTTTGAGGGGCGGAGCATACCGAGGTCAGGTGAGATGAGCACGTTAGTGGCAACGGTGGACATGATTAAAACTGGATGTGAAAATAGGATAACGTATTATTTATTATACGTTAGTTGTGGTTCTGTCAGATGTTATCAAAAGCTTATAATAAAACCACATAAAGTGATATTCCTCCACTTCAGAACCAGCATCAGAACCAGCAGCCCCCACTTTCTTCCTCAGCATCAGTCCATCACAGCTGAACCACCACCGGGACGCCGGTCACCCACCGGAGCGGAGCTGCTTCTCCAATTATGGTTAATAGGCATAGGTTGCCATTCCGGGGAACCGGGGTCCTCCAGACCCAAGCCCGCCTCTGTATCCACTAGACTACCACCAGTCTGGAAGAGACTAGACGTGTTAAGGAAATAGATCCATCCGTCTTTATAAAGACTCACCTTCAATTACCGTCTAAAACATTACCGTCAACTAAAACAAATATACACATACACACACACTATATATAAATATATATATATATATATATATATATATATATATATATATATATATATTAGGGGTGCAACGGTTCAGGTAGCCCACAGTTCGGTTTCGGTTTTTAGGCCACGGTTTCGGTTCGGTTTCGGTTTAAGTTAAACCTGAATTATGGTTCTGGGTTAAACCTACGGCGTAGGGTACGTGGCGCGCACCCCTACGCCGTAGGCTCTGCGTTGGTGTAACGCAGAACCATAAATCAGCCTTTATGTGCATGAAGAGAGCTTTTTTTTCCAAAATTATCTGTTTATTTCTCTCATCACTTTTCAAAATGTAAATTACTATAATTCTTTATAGTCAGCCTCTTAATCTTGACAACTCAGTACAGTAAGTACATTTTACACTACTAAATACGTAAGGGATAATGCCCGAAGAGGTACATTATCAGAAATATATGGGCGTGAACCGTCCGACGCGAGCGGAGGACGGTTTCCCTCCGCGAAAATATTGTAAATTATTATAATTATAATTATTACAATATTACAAAATATTGTAGCTTGATCCTGATATGGGAGAGTTACAAAGTGGGGAGATCAGCCTGAATTCTCTCGTCTCTCTGCCTGTCACAGTAATGCACGTGATGTCATGAAGGAGCCGGTGGTGGCAGAGGGAGGGCTGAACCTCGGGTTTTTTTCAGGTGTTTTAATTTAATTATTGGGGGAGTTTTGCCCGAAACGTTAGAGTTGGAGTCTGCCTTTCTTTATTACTGTAAAGCTGTTCGTTTCCTTCCTGTAAATAAACCGGCCCGATCAGAGCCGTCTCCGCCGGTCAGTGTAACGTTTCACTCACCAGGCGGAGACTCTGATCTTCTACTAGCCGGTCTCAAGCTATGATTACAGACAGTAAAAGCTCTGTTAACTGTTTTGACTCCACCGTCGTTGTAATCAACAGCGAAACGGAAATGATGCCACCGGAGATTTGAATGAAGCCGGCGCTTCTTCAAACTTTTTTCTCTCAACTCCCCCGCTCCGTGTCTGTTCTGTGTGAGGGGGAGTGGGCGGAGCTACAGCAGTGACTCGCAGAGCGCTTTTCTGCAGCAGCTGACAGGCACAAACACGCGGATTGTAAAGCATTAATGCAAAACTAATGGCAAAACCGAAAATCCGCGGCACACATGGGCGTATTGAACCGTGGAGGGCGAACCGAACGGTTCGGTTTTATACCGAGAACCGTTGCATCCCTAATATATATATATATATATATATATATATATATATATATATATATATAGAAACAAAAAACAAACTCATAATAAGAGTGAATGTGATCTCATTCTTCTGGAGACTCCCCACATGCCCTTCGATGGTTTGAAGGAAGACAGACGGTAAACTAAGAGTCCTGGCTTTTGTCTCAGCTCGGTCCTCATCTCCTCCTCCATTCCTCCCTCACTGACTACGTTTACATGCAGTCAAAATTCGGGTTATTGCTAATATTCCGGTTACTGACACATTCGGAATATTCTGTTTACATCAGGGGTGTCGGACTCCAGTCCTCGAGGGCCGGTGTCCTGCATGTTTTAGATGTCTCCCTGCAACAACACACCTGATTAAAATTAACGGTCGTCACCAGCTTGTCATCAAGGTCTGGACAGCTCTGTTGGCGTCACAGCTACTTTTATCACGAGCCCCTTTCACACAGCCAGTTCGAGGCGGGAACGTTGCGCCTTTAAGCCGCCTCGCTGTTCTGTGTGAAAGTCACGGAGGCGGAATGGGGGGGCCAAGTGGCCCCACCAATAAGCCGGCAGCGGAGGTAGTCACAGAGCCGAAACGGGGTCTGTGTGAATGACACAGCCGGCATGCCGGGGCCAGCCGGGGCCAGCGCTGACGCTGACGCTGTCGTCACGCCTCTGATTGCGGAACGCCGGCATGCTGTGTGAATTTACAGACGGGAGCTGCGTTATGCCGGCGTTGTATGGTTCTGTGTGAACCAACAAAAGCGGCGTATTGGCAGGACTTCTTTACACCAATATTGCGGAATCTCTGTGTGAAAGGGGCTACGGTGTGCTGAAGCAGGGAAACATCTGAAACATGCAGGAATGCGGCCCTCGAGGACTGGATCCCGACACCCCTGGTTTACATGTAATTAATCATTTGGGATATCTGGATCAAACCAGCAACGCACGGAGAACATCATGACGCAATTCCCGTTATTTCAGCTTCTTCTTCCTGTATCCAAATTTAAAGCAAATGCTGCTTCGCGCAACTTTTCTCTCACCTTCTTTTAAATCTCACTATCCCGGTACTTTCTACCGTCTACAAATGCAGAAATGTTCATATCCTTCATTACATTTATGAAGTGATTAGTCTCCTCCTGGTCTTGTTTCTCCGTGTTTATAAGAACTTCCTGGACTCAAAAGACCAGAATTCCTTGTGAACAGAGCATGGGCAGAAAACAAATTCATGTTCCGTTTGATGGGGATATTCCATTTGGTGTTTATATGACCCAATATTCAGGTTTTAAAAGGAGTAACCCAGGGGTCATATTCGGGTTTTTAAAAACCAGAATATGAGCAAATTCGGGTTATTCAAAGGGGTTATTGGTGTTTACATGGACGTGCAAATTCGGGTTATTGCCAATATTCGGGTTTTAAAAGGGTTATTGATGCATGGAAACGCAGTCACTCATCTCCTCCTCCATTCCTCCCTCACTCATCAACATTCCTCCCTCACCCTGGTCTCAGGTCTTTGTCCAACAGGAAAGGGATATCCATCTTCAGGCCCACGCGCCCGACCTAAAAGTAACTACTGCTGATGAACTCACTGTTGCAGGAAACGAGCACGACCCCAGGGGGGTCAAAGCTGCCGCGGCAGGTTGAACCAAAACATCAGGCAGGTGATTTTACTGTGAGCCAGGACCGGGTAGGAACAACAACAAGGCCTGGCGTTCAGCCCCGCTGGTGCTGCTGGAGCTGCTGGAGCCTCGTTGTGCTGCTCAGCGACCCGGAGGAGCCTCCAGCAGCTGATAGGTTAAAAACCATGTTTTATTCATCAATAAAGAAAATAAAACTGTCCAGGGACACTGGAACAGCTCTGGCTGTACTGGAGACGTAGTTGGAGAGTCCAGGGCGTCTCTTTTACCGTGAGTAAGGCGGCAATGGGACGCACAAGTCCAGTTCATGTTGAAGTAAGCTCAGCCTTGGGTTCTGATATCTGAGTTTGGCCAAACGAGCACAACTCCAGATGTGTTGACCCAGGTATAGAGGGAATGGATTGACGTCACAGATGGGACTTCACAGCGCGTTACCCCCACTGAGTGTCAGAAAGACTGAGTGTCAGAAAGACTGAGTGTCAGAAAGACTGAGTGTCAGAAAGACTGAGTGGCAGCGTAAACTTTCAGTTTGAGCAACTGGAAAACATCTAAAATGGGAAAGAACTGTTGTGCGATCGACTGTACTCATAGATTTAGAAGCAAGAAATCTGAGTTATTGTTTTACAGACTGACGAAGAATAAGCTTAAGAGAGACGGCTACTGAGTAAAGGGACCAGCCCAACGATCCAGAGCCTGATTACAAGTCACTACTACGCAATGGGAGGACATTCACAACCTGTGAGTCACACAAAAAGGCACCGGATGTCGTTCCTCCCAAGAGCGTACCAGCTTTATTAGAAGTAAAATAAACTTTTTTATTAGCATGGTTTGACAGTTGCTATTCATTTTTTTTTTTTTCTTCAATAGAGCGGTCTTCTTGTCTCAAAGTGTAAAAAACATCATAATTCATATTGTTATGCAATGATGTATTTCAAATAAACTTGAACTTGGCAGGGACAGAAGAGCTGGACAATGCTTCCTAAAAATAACCAAATTCAAAAGAAACTGAAGTTGATTTTCCCGATGAAATTAATTATTTTGGGTTGCCATGGTAACTGCATTCCTCGTATCGGCGGCTGGGAGGGAAACTCCAGCCGCTGCTCAGAGTGAAAGTGAAAATGATGGCGCTGCCTGACTGGACGCGTCGTTCCCCCCCCAGACCCAGAGTTGTCCGGCGGCCAGGACAAACACACAAAGAGCTGACGAGACGGACTGAGCTTTAAAAACACAAATCAAAGACAGAACAGACGGAGCCGTATCTCTTTCCTCCCGTTTCAGGGGTTTCTGCAGAGGAACCTGGGGAGGAATGTTCCCCCACAACTCACCCCAGCGCTCTTGTTTTAAAGTTTACAATCTTGTAAGAGACAACAGACTTAACAGCTTGATTTTAATTACTAGTCCACAAACACCAAAATAAATATTTGGGTTTTATGTGAATTGGAAAAGAAACCATAAGCCTGTTTTCTATTATTGTTGTTTTTTTTTTTTTGGGGGGGGGGGATTATAAAAAGCACAAGTTGTTAAAAAGTAGAAGACCGGGTCAAATACAGTATTACAAAAGTAATCTGTAACAATTCGTACGGTGAATTAAAACAATTTGACAATTCTATGCTACAATGGCCACGGTTACATGATGTTTTTTAATTCGTAATTAATTAATTAAATAATTCAGAATTAAACTATTTTCCTTCGAGTTTACATGGAAAAAGTAATTCCGAATTGAGGTTTACATGGAAAACACGTTTGATCGGCTTAAGGTCTGGGGGTTGGGAAGGTTCTGATTGGATAGGGGGCGGACCGGAAGTTAAACTACCGGAAGAAAAACCAACTTAGCTGCTACAACTTTGAAAAGCTCACAATTTTTATGTTTCCTGTTTCCATCTGTTCTTTTAATGATTTCTATTTATTAAATAAATGGTCTCTGCTCTTGACCACCGTTTACTGCGTGCTGCATCTTGAAACTTTGTTTGAAAAACCAGCCCAGCGCGGAATATAAGTGTCATGGAGACAGACGGGCGAGGGAACGAGCAGAAAGAAAGACCAGGATTAATTTAAAGCGGAATGAGTGATGATGATCGCGGAATTATTCTATTCACATTTAAAATCGGAATAAACCAGTCACTTACTTTGGAATTAAGTTTAATTCGGAATGGCCCTTTTCATTCGGAATTAGGTGTTTACATGGTATTTTTTTTCTCATTTTAAAATTGGATTTAATTTTAATTCTGAATTAAAGAGGAATTAAAATTCCCATGTAAACGCACTGAATGCCTGTTTCCAGGTCTTATTTCACATCAGTAGGAACAAAGACCATAAACAGTCAGAAACGGTGAGACTCACTCCTCCAGGAAGTTCTGCTGGGGGCCGATCACGGAGCCCGGCCTGCAGATCCGGATCCAGGAGATCGCCTCGGCCGCCGTGAAGCGGTAGTGCTTCATCAGGTAGCAGCCAATCAGACTCCCCGTTCTTCCCAGGCCGGCTGAGGAGACAGAGAGTGACATGAGCACTTCCTCCCGTCCGGGTCACAATAAATCAGTGACTACGTTTACATGCAGTCAAAATTCGGGTTATTGCTAATAATCCGGTTACTGAAACATTCAGAATATTTCGTTTACATGCGTGAGCAAACAGGGTTATCCCTGTTTACATGGTAATTAATCATTCAGGATATCTGGATCAAACCAGCGACGCGCGGAGAACGTGATGACACAATTACCGTCATTTCCGCTTCTTCTTCCTGTATCCAAATTCAAAACAAATGCTGCTTCGCGCAACTTTTCTCTCACCTTCTTGTAAATCTCACTATCCCGGTACTTTCTACCGTCTACAAATGCAGAAATGTTCATATCCTTCATTACATTTATGAAGTGATTAGTCTCCTCCTCACTCCAAAAGTGTGGCGTGGTCTTGCGTTTTTCCGTGTTTAGAAGAACTTCCTGGACTCAAAAGACCAGGATTCCTTGTGAACAGAACATGCGCAGAAAACAAATTCATGTTCCGTTTGATGGGGATATTCCGTTTGGCGTTTACATGACCCAATATTCGGGTTTTTAAAAACCCGAATATGAGAAAATTTGGGTTATTCAAAAGGGTTATTGGTGTTTACATGGCCGTGCAAATTCGGGTTATTCCCAATATTCGGGTTTTAAAAGGGTTATTGACTGCATGGAAATGCAGTCAGTGTTATACAGGGACTGGTTCACCGCTGCCGGGTCCCACCGAGTCCGTCTCGCTCTCTCAGCCGAACACGAGACTGAAGATAATCAGCTTTTCACCTTTGTGTCACGCTTTCACCATTAAAGAGGTTCAGACCACACAGTTGAAGACAAAATGTCCACAAAACAGTGAGGAAACATTTGTTGCTGAGGACAACGGCTGAGGAGCTGGATGAACTCTGAAGCAGCGATTGTGAAATCTGCAGCCCGGTTACGCGGTGAGGGACATGTGGGAGTCAAGCGAGTAATAATAATATGTTTATCTTGAACGATGGCGTAGGACATATTCATTTAAAAAGCTAAACTGGAAGCACTTATCTTTATTACACAACTTTAAAGAAGATCTGGAGTCACTGCGTCTCCACTAGACTTAGTTCGAGACTGGTCTCGGTCTCGACCGTCTGTGGTCTTGGTCTTGTCTCGGACTCGGATAACAGAGTCCGTTACCAAGGTGACAGAATCTTGTGATCAGCAGTTCTTCCTCTTGTTAATGTACAGTTTTGTAAACTATTTGTATTTTCATCTGATTAAATGTTTTGGTGCATCTGCATGTGTCTGTATTTAATTACAGTTTTGTGTTTATAAAGGCCTTGTTTGAATAAATATATGAATAATATTTGCATATTGTTGTGATTGATTAAGCATCAGGTCCATTTTAGTGAAGCTGATATACGGTGTAATCTGATTACTATAATGGTAAATCGTGTAATTTCAATCTTTAATATTTAAAATTCAGGTTTCATCTCCAAATTAAGTCCAATTTAAACCAGTAACATTTACTCTTCATTCCTTCTCTGAGGTGGAGGGGGGTGTTGGAGGCTGCTTGGGCTTTTCTCCCACTAGGGGAGTTTTTACCTGCCATTGTTTATGTAATAATTGCTCAGGGGTTTATGTTCTGGGTCTCTGGAAAGCGCCTAGAGACTAATTTTGTTGTGTTAGACGCTATACAAATAAAATTGAATTGAATAGGTTATTTTGTTAGAGGACTTTGGGACTAGTTAGTAGTCGTGTCAATCCTTAAAAGCACTGGAGTCAATCCTCCAATAGTGTAGAAATAGCGGTAGTGCAGTCGCCACACATATCTGATCTCAGCTGATGGATGGAAACATTTATAGTGAGTTCAACATCATCATCCACTTCTCTGTGTTATTGAGCTGCAGTTGAAAACAAGCTCATATGGAAACTAGCTGAACCAGGATGATGGAATACAATCACCCAGGATCAGGACAGAACTGGGTTTGTTTCTGGTCTCGGTTTAGACGGTCTTGACTACAAGTCTGGTCTCCACTCAGGATGTTTTGGTAAATCTGGACCGTGTGGCTGTGATCACCGTCCTCACTTTGAAACTGTCTCATAAAACTCTAGTGGGAGTTTGTCTCCCTCTGCAGGACAAACAGACAACTGCACCTCCCATCTCTGAGGGCAGGATGGACAAGGACACGTCCATGACACAACCTTACCCTATCTAAACGCAAAACACGGGCTGTGCGTGGGGCCTCATCTTCCAACAGGGGCCACATTTTGCGCGAGGGGACGCATTTGCACGGTAATGCATGTGCGCTACCGGGAGTCTGAGGAGGGAAAAATACCTCTAATCTGACCGTGCAATGATTGGCAGCACTCGACATCCGACCAATCAGATTGCTGAGCCTGCAGGCTCTTGCAGAATACAGAAGGTGAGATTTCAACACGTCGTTCAAAAGACGTCATGAATCAGGAGCGAGCAAAATGAAAAAAAAAGGCAAAACATGAGGAAACTCACGGCTCACTTGAAGGTGGGGATGTTATTGAAATAAAACGTAGCACAAACACCTGAGTTGCCACTCATTAGATAGAAATCTCTGTCTAGACTGGAGAATTGTGTTTTGAACATTTATTGAACGCCTCATCTCTGTTGAAAGAGTGGTCACATGACCAGTTGGTCGTATATAAGTTATAATTTCCAGCCAATATAACATATAGATTATAGTTTTCAAGTATATTAATTTATGTTGTTAAGAAGTTTAACTATTTTTAAGGAGATGAACATGCATCTGTAAAAGGCATACATGCGTGTTTAGTTCTGATTTCAAACGACTAGACCTGCTTTGAGGTTTTTTGTGGTGGTTTTGAGGTAGTGGAAGTAACTTTCTTTTGATGAGTAATTGAACGCTATTTGTGACTCAGATTTGTTTATTTCAGTTTTAAGTTAAGTTTTATTTCATTTACCTCTTTGTCGTACCTCCAATCACAAATCCTTTATCAAATTTAATGGCCCTCAACTCTGAAACTCTTTAGAAAATTGTTTAAAAATGTTTAGGACCAGCTTGGTGCGGTATCTCTTATCTAGGCAAAATTAATAGGCTATTCTAATTGAAATTAAATTGCCATTTTATGGATATTTTTTTAGTTTGTGTGTTTATTGTGTTTTTCTTTGTTTCTTTTAAATTTTCTTTTTCCTTTCTTTTCTTTTCCTATTGATTGATTTGTTTTTGTGATTTTGTATTGAGGGGGAGGATTTTTTATAAGCCCTTCGGGCTTCTTTTCCTCTCCTGCACAATTATTTGTCCTTGTATTGTTAATATAATTACTGTTTTATCATTGTGCATATGAATAAATAAATAAATAAATAAATATTTATTTCAGGCTGATTTTTTTTTTTACTCATACAGTCAAACTACTTTATCTACTGTATACATACCGTACATTTACTATTATTGATAAAGGTTGTCAAGTTAAATGGCGTGTTATACGGTCACATTCTGGATGGGGAGCGGTGTGAGGGCGTGAGGGCGGGGGCCTCACCTTTGCAGTGGACGGCGACGGCGCCGTCGGTGCTCTCACAGATGTGCAGGAAGCGGCGTATGATGATGTCGTTGGGCGTGCTGCCGTCCACGAAGAAGAGGTCGTAGTGGTCGAAGCCGGCGTCGGTGAAACGATTGGCGTCGTAGATCTTTTTGTTCAGACGGATGACGGTGGAGACATCGTGCTTCCTGAAGTAGGGGAAGTACGCCTCGGGGGCGTGGAGGGGGTAACCTGCAGGGGCGGAGCAACACACGTTCACTCAGCTCGCACGTTCAAATCCATGACCCTTTTAAATCATTTGAAAGGCTTAAAAACGGATTCTAACTAGAAAACAAAGACCTGTTTCCTTTCTTACAACTAAAACACTTTTTGATACACAGGTAAAAATTGTTACATCATCAGAAAGTAATGTGATGATCAGAGGTGTATAAAGTACTTGAAAAAAGTAACTAAGTAAAAGTAGAAATACCATAACTGAAAAAGACTTTGGTAAAAGTTAAAGTCACCCATAAGAAAATTACTTGAGTAAAAGTCTTAAAGTAGCTCATATTAAATGTACTTAAGTATCAAAAGTATCTTGTGAAAAAATATACTCAAGTATCAAAAGTAAAAGCAAAAGTAAATTATCCTTCCCTTGTTTTTTGTATTTCACTTTCAGGTGAAGGAAATGTGGTATAGAATACAACACTAAAAATAAACTCTTTCTTGCAAAATATATCTTTGATTATTTTAATATGTAACGAGTAACGAGGTGGCAAATGTCAAAGTAAGGAAGTAAAAGTATATTTTTTTACTTTTAAATGTAGTGAAGTAAAAGTAAAAGTCCTGATAAAAAATAAAATGCAAGTAAAATTACAAATCCTCAAAAAAAAACTACTTAAGTAGTGTAACAAAGTACATCTACTTCGTTACTATACACCTCTGGTGCTGATTAAAATGATGATGAATGCCTACCAGGAAATGCCCTCCAAAGCCGTCTCTAATACACACGTCTACAGAAATATAATGGTAACAGTAACACCTCACTGAAAGAAGATAAGTACCTCTTCAAAATAATGACTGTTGCCTGTAAGAAGGCCATTACAACAAACTGGTTGAAAAGTTTCGCTCCACAAACAGGACATTGGATGGGCATTATAGACGAGATCTACGATGGAAAAAATGACCTTTCATCTGCCAATCAAAGCAGGTGACTTTACACAAAACTGGAAAAAATTGACATTATTCAAAAGACATTATTCAAAGACAATAGACAAATACTGAGGGTCTCAGGCTGACGCACGGGACGTTTGGGTCGATTCAACATTAAAACATTAAACAATACCAATAATAACTGCTTCTGAATGCCTTAAACAATATTGATAGCTAGTAAATTCATTGTTTTTCATTTAATATAATGCTCATAATCTGGAGTTTGTGCTTCCAGGAGAATAAAATAGTCTAAGATGCAGACAGATGCAGGGTCACAATAGTTATAATCTTTAAACAACCTTTTTTATTTGTATGGTGACAGGTCTGTTAACTCTCAGCAGAGATTACGTCAAACTACTTCAAAATTAATTAATTACGTCGATTCTTTAATTAACACTTCTTGATTGGATCTTCGTGTGCTGGTTACGTGCCGCAGCGTTTAAGATTGCTGTGATTAAACGTTTACTTAAGAAACCTGCTCTTGATTCAGCTCAGAGTTCCAGCAGGTTAGTTTGTGGTTCCTAGAGATTCTAACAGTGGAATGGGAGGTAGAACCTTCAGGTTCCTCTCCTCTGGAAACAGACCCCCTCTCTACCTTTAAGATGATCAGGTCTTGGGTCAGGTGACCTGAAACCTCCCTTAGTGATGCTGCTGTAGACCTGCGGTGCGTCCGGAATGCCATACTGAAACAGTATATACTAAAAAGTATACTTAAGTTCGGCACACTTTTGAGTAAATATCAGTAATATGCATTAATTCGGACGTACTACTCAGAGCGCACACGTCACTCTCTGCTGTTGGGAGGAAGTGACGTGTCACAGCAGCAGTAGCAGCTGTTACCATGGTAACAGCAGCGGTAGCAGCACCGCTCCGCTATTTCCCGTTTATCCTGGCCGAAACAAGATAGCATTATATAATATTATTATATACGAATATTATAATATTAATATTATATAATAATATTATTATACTTATGACATCTGCTCAGCACTTAGCAACCAAACCCTGCTGCACTGCATTGTGGGAAGTTTCTGCTTAGCTAGTATCCATCAATCCACACTAATACATTTCTCCAGAATGAGTATGGATAGAGCATACTATTGAGTACGTACTAATGTTTCGGACGCAGTAAAAAATCTCATACTGTTTTTGCTACTCATTAGGGTGGAAGTATGGAATTTTGGACGCAGCCCTGGACTGCTGGGAGACCTCCCATCATGCACCTCTCCTCCCTCCAACTCTATGACACCGTTGTTATGAACCTGTGTTCCTTCTTCCCAGCAGGTTCTGGTTCCTTGCTCCTTCCCGTCCTCTCAACCTCCCACCGGTCCAGGGGGATGCTGGTATTAACTGGACCACCTGGAACCGGCTGAACTGTCCTGCTCAAGAGCTTTGAGACGACGCTCGTCGTGTAAATGAAGCTGAGTTGAGCTGAAACTGGATGCGTCATATCAGTCGTGGTAAAGTGGAACAACAACCTGCTGTGACTCAACACAGTGAGTTTGTTTTCACCGGCACATCAACGCCACAAAACTCCAACTTACGGTCTGCAGTCAGTTACTGTATATTCATTGATAAATAAAGTTAATCCACAACGACGTGCGTTTACACAATAATTCATCAGTCATCTTCAGATTTGAGGAGGATTTCATCAGCCGTCTGCAGAGCAGCGTCTCCACTCACCGTTCTCTATCTTGGTTTTAGGATGAGGTCCGCTGAAGGCCAGGAACTTTGCTGGAACGATCCAGTTCAGGTCCCCGTTCTCCACGCGCTGACAAACACGACAGATCAGAAGAACATAAGAACACGCAGGACAGTTCAGCCACACACTTAAGCATGATGAAGGTCTCATTAAAATGACGGGTTCCGGTAAACAATGGGATTTGAAACACCCAAACCCCCTGAACTGAAAGAGTGGATAAACATTATGATACAGACAGCTTCATATGAACTTGTGCTTGACAGGTTTAACAATACAAACAAGACCAAGGCACCAGTTGTTCTGGGCTCACATCACACTGTCTGATGAGCCTACAGTATGAATACCTCCCTCTGATTGTATTGTGTCCAGCACTATAATCCATTGTAGGGATATGCTCTCAAGCTGTAACGTTCACACTGTTGGACTGTTTTGCAATGACACTGATACTACATGTAATATAATAAGAAATGTTTCACAATGTAAGGTTTTGTACTGTCAAACACCAAAGACTAAGAAATAAAAACTTGAATTATAAAATAAAACAATGGGATGTGAGGACCTGAGGTGTGAACGTTTCCCTAGTTGAACACACATTTATCCATTTGTTTAACATAAACTAAAGAAGCGATTGATCCTAGACTGATGAGACCTGCAGCTCTGCAGCTTCCCGTTAATGCAGTAATGATCAGAGTTGTCCTGCGGGGGGCGCTACAGGTCTGTTCTCTGAGCACCGTTTACAGCAGCAGCTTCACCTGAAGCCTCTACGTCTGAATACAGGTGAGTTGGGTTGGAATTGTTCTGTTTCTGTTTAGTTCTGCTTAAACCGGGCCGAGGTGACCCTGCGACCCGGCAACACGGCGGGGCAGTGACTGTTTTTACCTCGTAGTGTTCGTATTCGTCCACGTCAAACGACTCGAAGTCGAAGAAGCCGTGCTGCAGAGCCTGAAGGGAAGAAACACGACAGAAGAAAAAAGGATAAGTGAAATGTTTTAGACTCTAAACTAAAAAAAACTTTTAACCATTTATGACAGCAGGACGCAACACAGATCCTCCTCAAAGTCTTCATACAAAAACTCCTGAACAATAATAATAATAAATAAGAACAACGACAGTAACACTAATACTACTACTACTACTACTAATAATAATAATAATAATAATAATAATAGTAATACTAAAACTTATAACTGTATTACTAATTATAATACTAATAACAGTAATATTACTAATAATAACAGTAATACTACTACTCACATTATTTATAATGATAATAATAACAAAAGTAATACTACTACTACTAATAATAATAATAGTTAGCTACTACTACTACTAATAATAATAATAATAATAGTAATACTACTAATAATAATAATAACAGTAATACTGCCAATAACAGTAGTACTAATGAGAGTTATACTACTAATAATAGTAATACTAATAACAGTACTACTACTACTACTACTACTAATAATAATAATAAAAGTAATATAATAATTATAATAATAATAATACTGCTACTAATAATGATAATAACAGTAATACTAAAACTTAACTGTATTACTAATTATAATACTAATAACAGTAATATTACTAGTAATAATAACAGTAATACTACTACTCACATTATTTATAATAATGATAATAATAACAAAATAATACTACTACTACTAATAATAATAGTAATACTAATAATACTACTAATAATAATAATAATAACACTAATACTGCCAATAACAGTAGTACTAATAAGAGTTATACTACTAATAAAAGTAATACTAATAACAGTACTACTACTACTACTACTAATAATAAAAGTAATATAATAATAATAATAAATAATAATAATAATAATAATAATAACAGTTATACTAATAACAGTAATACTTATACTACTACTACTAACAACAACAGTAATACTAAGAATAAAAATTGTCATATTTTATGGGAATTTCTCATTTCGGCTCCAGTAAAGGAAGAAAAATGAAAACGTGTAAAGAAATATGCAAAGAAAAGACTAGTGAACCAACATGCACGTGTATTTAGGCCTCGGGTTCAACCAGTGGCCAGTTTAAGAACATTGATGCAACAGGAAGTTCTGGGAACCCGTCATGAAAGCTGGAGGTGGTTCAAAAAAAAGATCCACCCCTCTCTCTCTCTCTCTCTCCCTCCCTGTTCTCTCTCTACTTGACGTGCAGAAATGTTGCCCACGTCCCCCGAGACTGGCCATTTCCTGGCTTTTGTCAGGCAATCACACAGGAATCGTGCTCCGGTTCCCGGCAGCAGCAGCAGCAGCCGGTACTGGCATCTGCCACGTAAACACACTTAGTGATGGTTAACACTGCTGCCCAGCTCTGACCACTGCTGGGAGATTAGTGTGCACACACTCACACACACACACACACACACACACACAGACGGGCAGGGCTGCCGTCCTCTGATTGGCCGCCGTCGGTCCCGGGACAAGGCCCCGTTGTCCTGCCCGGCGGCTGAGCTGTTACGTAACTAATCTGCCGGAGGATCTGACCTCCAGTCCACCGCCGGCTTCATCTGGAGTCACCAGCATTTAGACGCCGTGGTTCTCTTCCTGAACCGCGTCACGCTGGTGGCACCACCACCTCCACCTGAGTGACATCACTCCACAGGGGGCGTGGCCAACGTTAGACAGGTGCTGAGGGAAGAGGAACCTCTGATATTCAGACAGAAACGGTTATAAATGTCAGAGCGGCGGCCGGAGCCGGGTGCAGAACCGGGAGCTGGATTAACTCCCCGTGAGGCCGGAGAGGCCGGCCGGGACACGCCCACCATGTCAGTCACAGTTGAGTGGCTTAGCGGAGCTCGGCCCGCGCCGGACTTGCAGCTGACCTCCAGCTGAAATGATCCATCGTGGTTCAGACTCCTCCAGCCGACCCAGACCAGAACCCCCAACATGCACGTGCACCAGGAACTCGTCAGTTCGGCTGCTGTCGCTCCACCGTTCCAAGGGCCAATCCCAATACACCCCCTACTTTCTACCACTAGCCCTCACTCACTAACACTAGCCCTAAAAATGAAGCCACAAACCTTAGGGCTCTCGTAATCTTCCCTAGGGATTGGGACACCACTTGCTACGTCACTGCGTGGTTTAGGTTTGGGTACGTAAGCGACTTGCGTAGTTACGTTTGCACATACGTCACACCATATCAGGAAGCCCAGAGATAAAAGCTGTTTTAATTAATAATAGTTAATATGCCACTTTATTAAGTTTTAATATTTTTTCAGGTGTAAAAGTAACCGTTAAGATCCCCAACCTGGGCTCAGTTTATCCAAATAACGCCTGTTAAGAAATTTGCTCCGATGTTTTCGGGGTATGAGAAGAGCCGCCGGCTCGGGAGCGGATTCATGGTTCCGCGTTAAATCGACGCAGAGCCTACGGCGTAGGGTACGGCGTAGGGTACAGCGTATGGCGCGCGTCGCCGCGTAACCTACGCCGTAGGCTCTGCGTTGGTGTAACGCGGAACCATAAATCAGCCTTTATTCTGGCGAGATCTTTGCAACAACGGGCAAGCGAGTGATTATGCACATTCACTGAGTGAATATTATGAAAGTAAAATATATATTTCTCGCTAGAAACGTAATCAAAATGCATTTTTATGCAGAAACTAACTCAAAATATTGATTTTATTCACTAAAAAATAATAAATGTCCGCCATGTTGTTTTTTTTTATTCAGTCTGCAAATGATGACGTAAAGCATTCTGGGAAATTTTCTCTAGCCCTCGGTTGCGAAGTCATCATCTGAAATCCCTCGCTGTGAAGGGCTAGATTCATACCCCCTACCCCTCGATATGTGCACTACCCCTACATGCAAAGAGGAATTGGGACACCACTACCCTCACGGGAACGCGTAAAATTTAGGGGTAAGGCTGAAAAGTAGGACTCGGGGGGGATTGGGACTGGCCCCAAGTCTCATCGCTCATCGTGTCCCAACAAGCCTCCCGTAGAGTCCAGGTGGTGGAATCACCACCTCTCCGTCTGTTAACCGGGTTGTTCCTCCCGTTCTGGACCAGAGGCTGAAGCATCGTGTGTCTGAGCAGGCGGTCGGCAGCAGAGGAGCACCACAGGGCACCGTACTCCCACCCCTCCTCAAGTGCTCACCTGAGCCTCATCTCATCCAATAAAGAGCAGCATCCGAGCCAGTGACTTCAGAAACTGAACAAAAGATCACTCCAAACTAATAAAGTAATCCTGAACTGAACAAATTCAGCTGACAGAGTTCCAAATCGGCATTGGTGGGTCAAAATGCAGCATTTATCCTTCAGGAATTACAGCCAGTTCAACTGAATGAACTGATGAACTCTCATCACTCAGAGTAATCAATCACTGTGCAATAATAATAATAATAATAATAATAATAACCACAATCATAGGCTGTAACAATGCACCTTTCAATAATCATGTCTACCTCATACTGCTGCACATTTCACTTCTTTTTTTAAATTGTATATACAGGACTGTCTCAGAAAATTGGAATATTGTGATAGAGTTCTTTATTTTCTGTAATGCAATTAAAAAAACAAAAATGTCCTACATTCTGGATTCATTACAAATCAACTGAAATTTTGCAAGCCTTTTATTATTTTAATATTGCTGATTATGGCTTACAGTTTAAGATTCCCAGAATATGAGCGAAAACAACCGGAGTCAAATTCCCTGTGTTGTTTGACCCGACTTGGCCAATAAACCTGATTCTGATTCTTCTGATTTTGAAGTACCTCCATTTTCAGGGGCTTAAAAGTACCTGGACAGTTAACTAACGAGAAGTCGAGGTCTAGATGTGGCGTTTACTCGTTACTTCCACTGAAGCAGGTAAAAGGTCTGGAGTTGGTATCAGGCCCTGAATCTGAAGCTACCAGCATGAGGAGCTCTCGGCGCCGGTGGAGCGGGGGGGCTGAAAAGTAATCTGCCCGCGGCTTCTACAGCGGTCAGTGGGGAAGTTAACAATCAAACCAACATTAGAAACCCTACAGATAGCTGTGGGCCCCCCGTCTGGGAGACAAGGCTCCTGGTGTTCAGATCAGAAACGCTCTACTAGTCTAGAAACATGGAAACAAGGAGGTTACAATCTCTGCTCAATGGGTATTTTGCATTTGGTTGTTTCCAAAAATAAGAACAGAATTTGGGAAGAAAGCTTTTAGGTTTTCAGCACCAGATGCTTGGAATAAACTTCAAACCGAACTGCATTTACGAAACCTCATACCTGTGACTGAATTTAAACCTGCGATGAAAACAGTGGAGTTCAGACTGTCTGTACGTTTTTTAATTAATTATTTCTTTATGTAATAAAAAATGTGTTTGCTTGTTTTTTTTATCTTTTAATTCTGTAACTGTGTTGCTGCTATCTTGGCCAGGACTCCCTTGTAAAAGAGACCCCCGATCCCAATGGGACTAACCTGCAGAGGTATCAAGTAACGAAGTACAAATACTTCGTTACCTTACTTAAGTAGAAATTTTGGTTATCTATACTTCACTGGAGTAATTATTTTTCAGACGACTTTTTACTTTTACTCCTTACATTTTCACGCAATTATCTGTACTTTTTACTCCTTACATTTTAAAAACAGCCTCGTTACTCTATTTCATTTCGGCCTTTAAATAAAAACTATCCAGTTAAATTGCTCCATCCAGATAGAGTGAATTTGGTTGTGGTTGTTTCAGATGTTCTTGTCCAGTTTTGTTCTTACATCCGTTCCCTCAGATTCCTGCAACTAAACTTGGATGTACATTCCAATAAAGGTTAGGATAAATGATAACATGCCTCTGAAGTTTGACTTTTTGCACCATTACAATACTTATAGGCAACTAGTCATCATATCTCCTGCTCTCTGAAACACATGTTAATGCTCAATAGTACACATATATGCTTCTTTAATATATTTGCATTATACTAAGATACATTCATTTTCAATGGCTTTTGTCCTTAATGGCTTTTTTCCCCCTTACATTACTTTTACTTTTATACTTTAAGTAGTTTTGAAACCAGTACTTTTATACTTTTACTTGAGTAAAAAACTTGAGTTGATACTTCAACTTCTACAGGAGTATTTTTAAACTCTAGTATCTATACTTCTACCTGAGTAATGAATGTGAATACTGAAGACACCTCTGCTAACCTGGTTAAATGAAGGCTAAATAAATAAATAAAAAAAACATCCTTGGCAAGACCAGTCTGTAGGGGCTGGACTCTCCCTTAGTGGGGGTGAGAAGCTCAGCCATCCAGGAGGATCCAGCTGAGCTGGTTCAGGCATCTTTGGTCAACTGAAGTCGCTTAAACAAACTAAATAAATAAACTGGACTTGAGGACGGCTCAGTCTTCACTTCCATTCGGTTCTGACTCGTGTGGAAAGAGATGACAAACACATGAACTGGTACCCGGGTCGGCACCAAACACCACAACTCCTGAAAGCGTCCCACATGTCAGCCACAGAACCCCAACGTTTCCAGATGAGAGCGGGTCCTCACCTTCCTGATGCCCTGCAGACAGTCCAGCACCGTCAGGTTGTAGGTGCAGTTCCCGAAGGAGGCGTCCCTGAACAAACGACACAAACAGCAGCTTAGGGCGGGTGATGGAGCCTGAGGGAGCTGTGTGGTTCACTACCGTCGGCACACACGAGGAACAAAACAAACGTCTACTCCAGCAGGTCCCGTCTAGAAGACGAGGCTGTTCAATTTATCAAACCAGTTCCAGAGAAACCAGAGCAAATGTCTGCAAAACTCCTTCCACGTCCTGGAGACGCTGTTCAAACCGGGGGAGATTAAGTGTTAGTACAGCAGACGATGCTTCAGAGACCTGAAATGATTGAGTGAAAGTCGGACATTGTCAAGCAAATCCATGCCATGGAAAAAATGACATTCATACTGAGAATGAAAGAGAACATATTTGACAAAAATGACAGAAAATGACTGAACTGAATGGATGCTACATGGAATAGTGAACTGAACAGTTTCATCTCTTACAGACTGTGTTAGTGTTATTATTGTTATTTTTACATGTAATTTGTTTTCAATATTGTTTTTTGTCTATAAATATGTGAAAACTCAATAAAAATTAAAGTTACAAAAAAAACAAAAACAAGAACAACCGCTTCATCTCCTGAAACTCCCCCAGAGCCTCCGATAAGGGAGTCGCCGTTGCTGCAGCTTCATCACCATGACGACCAAATCCTCAGCTGTACCGAACCCAGAAACTAAACTAAAATTAACCCGGGATAAACTCTTAGAAACTTTTTCTTAACAGTACAAGAGCATTATTTGTATTTTACTGTCTATAAAAGCACATATTTCTGTTTGGTGAGTACATCGCAGACATTATATGCACATTTGCAGGAATTTTCAGGAAACGTCTCTCGTGGCTGAGGGTTGGGGACAGGATATCTACTAATGTACTTACATATTTCCATAGAATTATTAACACTCAGACTCCTAATTTTCTCTATAATAATAGAACTTATTGTGGTGGGATTATGTTACCCTTACCTAAGTCTGACTCTATGAAGAGGACAGAACTTTATAGATCAGTTGCATGTTGGAAAACCGTTCCAGGTGAAATTCGTGACATCAAAAGAGAGTGATTTGGAACGAAGACTAAGAATGTATTTGTTGTCATCACCTTAACATCATATAGCGTATCTGGTTGAGTGAGGTCAATACATCAAATTATATATGATTTGTATGATATTTTTCTTTATTTCTTATTTGTAATTTCCTTTTTATGTACTTTATGAATTGAGATTGTATGTTTGATTTTGTATTTTATTGTCGTGAGCCCAGGAAAACTAGCTTTCATTTTTGGAGTCAGCTAATGGGGATCCTTTTAAATAAACGAATAAACGTTTTTACCAGGAGAAGGCAGTTTTAAAATCTATAGATAGAAATCTTGCGTGGAAATATGACCCGACAGAGTTGGTGTTCGGGTCACAGAACCATCCGAGAGCCAAATCAGGTTCATATCTTTAGTTAGTTTATTATCATTATAATCTGGAGTATTTTTACAGGAGTATATTTTCACTCCTCTTGGATTCTACCTTTAAAAAGAACCCACACTAATAGCGTCTGGTTTGAGCGGGGTTGGTCGTCTATATACGGCCCTGCGAGGGCGTGGCCACCTGTGCAGGTGTAGCTTCACCTGAGGAGACCTGGGGACGGCTCCATCCGTCACCACCACCAGGAATAATCTGGATAGATGCGTCACCGGCCACCGGCTCTTAGATTGTGACCAACTCAGCCTGCAGTTGCAACCTACTTCATAATAGGTGTAAAATTATCCCGAGAGGATTTAAGCGAGCAGAAGCTGAGCCTTCAGTCCCCACAGGGAGATTCGTGCTTCCCCCCACCAGCCTGACTCTGTCCTGGAGTCTGGAGTCTGGCCGGCCCCCGCCAGGGACCCCCGCTGGGCCCTGCAGCCCTCGGCTTCATTATCGCAGCAGTGTCGGAGACTCTCGCCGAGCTCACACATGCCTCCACAGGAAGCTGCTTAATCACAGATGGTTTCCTGTCCTGCACTAACTCAGACTGAAGGGACTCCTTGAGCAGCCGGGGGGGCTGGAGCAGTCACGCTAAACCCAACCCTGCACCGGCAGAGAACCAGGGGCCGGATTCACAAAACATTCTGAGGAAAAATAATCTTCTTAAGTGTCATTTTTTTCTTAAGTTCAGTTTTAAGAAGAAAAAAAGAGTCATATTCTCCTAAAAAGTTCTAAGTATTTTCTCAACTTTCTTCTTAAGTTTCTTCTTAAGAAAAAACTTGTAAAAAATGGTATTCTTGAAATAAAAGTTCTCAAATTTGTTGACTTTTTTCCTAACTTTAAGACAACCTTGACCTGTCTTAAAATTTCTTCTGTGAAAAGGTAATAATAATAATAATAACACTGTATATTTACACTTTACACTGTATATTTTATTTAAACCACAGTCACTCTATTGTACATTTTTTCTGACATTCTTATATTTATATACTTTTTTGTACCGTACATTCTTTCTTCGCACATTTCTTGTACATATGACATAAGACATGCCCCACTTATCTGTTTATTTCATCTTTATTTTTTATTATCCTATTTGATACCTTCAACGTTTTGCTGCTCAGTTGCCTTTAAATTGCCCCTCGGGGATAAATAAAGTATTTCTGATTCTGATTCTATAAGCCTCTAAATCACCTTTTTCAACACATTTTAGACAAGTTTAGACTAGTAGGTCATAGTTTGAGGATATACTTTGTAATTAATTACACAAAGAGCCTGTTAACTGTTTGTTAGCATGTTAGTTAGCGTGGTAGTTAATTATTATTAATTTTCCCCAATAGTATTTTTTTTTTCGCACATTAATCTCATCCACCATAACCTTGAAAAGTTCCTGCATCTCTTTTTCTCCTTCTCCATGTTTAGTGAGTGACTGACGGTTAAGACCAAACTACCTATAAATGTTGTTTGTTGGTGCGTGCAATGCAATGACATATTTTAAGAAGTTCTTAAGTAGGAAAAATAAGAAATTCGTAAGAAATGACAGTTCTTAAGACGGTTCTTAAGAAAATATTGAGGAATTTCACTTAAGAAATTCTTAATTTTAGATCTTAAGACATTTCTTAAGACATTTCTTAAGAACATATTGGTGAATCCGGCCCCAGATGCTGAACTTCATCACGGCTGGGCTCAACCCCAGACCAACAGTTTGCAGCATTTTCCTGCAAGATTGTGCAACTGTTTAAAGTCCCTGACAGGAAGTTAAAGTGAGCTGTGAGTTTCCAGGACGGCTGATGTCATCCGCGCGGCTCCAGCGGTATATTCAGCAGTGTTCTGCTTATAGCATGGGATGGTAGTGACACATTCGCCAGCGGCCTGTGAAAGTCCCGGTGCTGATCCTCCCTCAGTGGGCGGGGCCGCGTTTTAATCCTCCGACGGCCTGTAGGAGCTCAGAGCTCTTCATGAGGCTGACAGAAGAACAAAGTCCTCCTCCTTTCAACAGCACGCTCTTATGTAACCCCCGAGCGTGTTGGTGGCAACAAAAAGCCCTTTATTAAACACATGCACACACACACAGCTTGTGTCACTGATGAAGCAACAAGCTGAGGCTGCAGACCAGCCTCATTACTCCTGTCTGCAGCTCCCGTCAGGGTGCAGGAGTTTACCCAATGTAAAGTCTCATGTGGCCCAGAATAGCTCTCTTTCTAACTAAACGCTTCACTTCAGTGATCAGAACTGTTTGTAAGGCCAGCAGAATAAAAGCAGCACCAAGAAACACCAGGATCAGCTGCACAACAAATGATTACCACCTTTTAGCATCTCATCGTCCTCCTGCACACATGTGGGAGCTGAGGAGGGGCAGCTGACTCAGTTTTGGGAAGGTTCTGTCCCATTCCTGTGTGATGTAGGAGCTGGTTAAGAGTCCTGAATCTTCCTGGCAGATTCTCCAAAAGTTTCCATCTAGTAAAAGATCTGGGCTTCAGGTGGACCAGTTCAGCCCTTGGACTCTCCTCCAGAGCCTGAATTTAGCAGCGTCCTGCTGAAAGGTGCAAGACCTTCTCTGAAGACGTCTGGATGGAGGCAGATGTCTTGACAGCTGCCCCCATCCAGACCCAATACAAGGAATGCGCATGATGTCTCAGATGCGACTTCACAGCGGGTTACACCCACTGAGTGCCAAAAAGACTGAGTGGCAGCGTAAACTTTCAGTTTGAGCAACTGGAAAACATCTAAAATAGGAAAGAGCTGTTGTGCGATCGACTGAACTCATAGATTTAGCAAGAAATCAGAGTTATCGTTTTACAGACTGCCGAAAAATATGCTTAAGAGAGACAAATGGATCGCTGTAATTCTCATAAACAACTGGATTCCAGGCACCGAAACGTGGATTTGCGGTTCCCATTTTGTATCAGGTAATGTTGGATTTTTGGGTAGCTAATGTTAAACGGTCAAATCATAAAGTTCGGTGTCCTCATCACTTTAATTTCACCAACAAATCCTGCCTTGAAGTAAAACCAAGCGTCAAGACTTTTGTAAGCCTTCAAGCTTTGCTTCGTGTATTTCCCCGGCGTAGAAATTAAGTACATATAAATATCAGGAAACTGGATTCGTGGCCAAATATTAATGTCCATGGACCACTGGTTCTTGGTAACTGTACCAAATATTAATGTCCATGGACCACTGGTTCTTGGTAACTGTACCAAATATTAATGTCCATGGACCACTGGTTCTTGGTAACTGTACCAAATATTAATGTCCATGCACCACTGGTTCTTGGTAACTGTACCAAATATTAATGTCCATGGACCACTGGTTCTTGGTAACTGTACCAAATATTAATGTCCATGGACCACTGGTTCTTGGTAACTGTACCAGATATTAATGTCCATGGACCACTGGTTCTTGGGGTAACTGTACCAAATATTAATGTCCATGGAACACTGGTTCTTGGTAACTGTACCAAATATTAATGTCCATGGACCACTGGTTCTTGGTAACTGTACCAAATATTAATGTCCATGGAACACTGGTTCTTGGTAACTGTACCAAATATTAATGTCCATGGACCACTGGTTCTTGGTAACTGTACCAAATATTAATGTCCATGGACCACTGGTTCTTGGGGTAACTGTACGGGTCACTGTCAAGTCCAACTGCCTTTAATTTAAGCTGATAATCAGCTGTTATCCCGTTTTCTCCACTAGTTGCAGCCATTTTTGCCACTCAGTACGAGTAAGGGGGCTGGTCCAGTGGGGAAGTGACGTCAATGCAGACCCTCTACAGGGGAGGGGGGTCTGGACTTCCCTGCTGAAGCTGCTGGCTCTGCAGGCCGAACCCAGACAGGCAGATATTAATGAATAAAACCAGCGTAAAGAGCATCTGGGTTGGTTTCTGCAATGCTACAAAACACGACATTCACGACGTCGTCATCAGCCGTCCTGGAACTGACAAACGCTATCGTAGTCTTCCTGCGACGGTGAAAACACTGACCTGAAGGGCAGGTAGGAGGCGTTGGAACCAGAGATCAGGGCTCTGTAAGCTTCCTCCGGCGTTTTCTTCAGGTAAATTACCTGAAAACACAGATAATGTGACATTTACTTTCTGCTTCTGCAGAGAACAAAGAAAACACGATGCGGCTCACTAGTTGCTACATGCAGATCTGCGTCGATGCACTTCATATTCACACCAACCAGAGCAAACTGAGGCAGGAGGGTGTGTAAACTAGGAATGGGCGATATTTTACCGTTCACGATATACCGTCAAAAATTCCCCACGTTAAGAATTTGTCATCTCGCGGTAAAAACGATAAATTCCCATTGCTGACGTTTTCAGCAGTACAGGTGTAACTCGTTTAATTGTTTTTTATCAATTCAATTTAATTGGTGTAGTTTAGTAGCATTTAGTATCTTTTAGAGCAGTGTTTTGGCTCCAAAGACTGAATGTGGTGATAGATTTATAGTTACAAAGTTGGAGTTGAATTGGTATTTTTTTTATCGTCATTTTTATCGTTATCGGGATAAATGCCAGAAATTATCGTGATACATTTTTCAGTCCATACCGCCCATCCCTAGTGTAAACGCCTCCAGGAGGTTTCAAATAATATAAATATAAACAGAACAAACACAAAATGGCATTTAAAAGCATCACTGGTCCTGGAATCACTCCTGGCGTCATTGTGGAAGGTTTTAACGTCTCTGTTGCTTCAGGGACTTTTTTGAGTTCTCGGCGTGTCAGCAGGTCCGACTGGTCGCGGTATGAAACTCTGACCTCAGTCATCTTTTGTCTGAGCTGCTTCATCATCATCAAATATTCAACACAAACGTGTGGTTGGTTCAGCGACACGTGCACATGTTCGCTCTGGTCCACCTGCAGACCTTTATACCTCACATTAAATAATAATTCTGCTTCATTGTTGCTGCTCCGTTTCTGATTGGGTTTTTTTTTCCAGACTCTCCACCTTTTGTTTTTAAGCTTCTTGGAAAACAAAACAACTAAAACAGCCAGGTGTTATTTTAAGTAACAGGATCAGAGCTACAAACCTGACCAACCTGGTGGACGTTAAGGTTTCAGACGAGTGGAAACCTGCGTCTCAACATTCGTTCATTCATTCATTTCTTTTTCAAACTCTTAACAGAATGAGCCACGTACAACATAATCTCTTAAGGCAACAGAATAAACGCTCTAAATATCTCATTATTGCTCGTAAAGGAATGGGATTCTTATTTAACCCCTTGACTAACCAATATATCTAATATGAAGAAGTTCACTCCCTTCCTCCCCGCGGCTGTGAGACTACACAACCAGCACTGCTCACAGTAGACCGCAAACATAACAACCTGACAATAAATGTACATACTGGAAAATAATGTGCAATATCATTCACTGCAACGTGCAATTATGTAAATATCCATCTGTAAATATCCGTCTGTTATCTTTTATATACCAGTATTTCTTATTATGTATTTTTCTTATTATTATAATTATTGTATATACCAGTTTACTGTTTATAGTGTGTCATACTCTGATATTATTACTGTGTTATTACTATTTCTATTGATGCCTCTTGTTTTGCACTATCCCCTTTGCTGCTGTAAAATGCAAATTTCCCCTCTGTGGGACTATTAAAGGATTATCTTATCTTATCTTATCTTACACACTCTTGTTGACACCTCAGAAATAGGACCATAAACAAAAAAGGTCCGGCACGATAATCCAACTAAATTCATTCAGATTTACATTTACCAATATTTATGAGAAGAAAAAAACAAAAGAAACAAGGAACATTTGTGACGACTTTCCCACAGGGATCAACCACCTTGTGATGATAACTAAACACCAACAACTGTTTACATGATAGTTTAAGTTTGTGAGTATTTGGACGTCCAGGCGGTTCCAAAGTTTAACTCCACATAAACGTTTATGAGTCAGAAATTAATGTGGTATGAAAATTCCAAATCCTCTGAAATTATGAAGACTCTCCTGCGATGTAAAACAAAACAATCTGTATGTTACTTGGCAGTTATTTAACTGCTTTGAATAAAATGATTGCTGATATTATAATAAATAATAATACTACAAGATCATTGATTTCTAATAGTTTTTTAGACTGAAAAATCAAATTACGAGGCTCTAGAAACCCACCCTGATGATACTCTGCACTGTTCGTTTCTGTAGTAGGACTAATGGATTAACTGTGCGTTACACGTCAATACCATACGCGAAGTACAGGGGAACCAAGGAAGAGTAGAAAGTACGGGTGCATTTAAAACAAGAATTGATTTCACTTTCTATATGATTTAATTCCTCATTTATTGTGGTTTCAAGATTATAATTATTACTACTAAGGTGTATGTTTGTGTCATCTGCGAAGAGCATGAGCTTCAACACTAGAGGCTCTCAGCCTCTCTTGGTACAAGAGGAAAAACCGCACAAGGAAAAACTAGGTTTTAACAGCATCGCATCAGTCTCCAAAGCTCAGATTTCCTCAGTAATCAATTAGAAGTGAACTCACCGCGTAGCCTCCGATCAGCACAGCAGCGTTGGACCTCTTCCTCTGGTCGAAGCTGGTGTAGTGGACGATTCGCTTCCTGGTCAGGGTGAACGACTGCACAGAGCAAGAAAACAGCAAGCGTTGGTCAGCTGATCATCACAATCCTCTGTACTTTTCACAGAAAACACAAACTCCTGCTGAGAGGACAATGCAGGGATGCCTGGACATTATTTTACTAATAAATTGATACGTGCCAGTGTCAGGCTCAGCCATACGTGTCAACCCCAAGGCTTTGGGCCAGATTTACAATTATATTTGGCCCACAAGATCAGAACATGTACTTTTCAGAAGTGGCCCAGCAGTCTGTGGTACGTGGAACGCTAATACTACAAATCTCAGGTACTTTGTTTCATCAGTCCACGCCTGCAGGAGCTCCCTCTGAACCTGTTGCAGTAACCCGACTGTGTCCACATCTACCTTTTACTGAAATAAATAAAAACCACTTGCTGTTTGAAAGATATAGATGTATATATAAATATACGGAGAGGAAGGCTTCTGTGTGCTACTTTAAAATCTCTCTAATTTTATTAATGAAGGTATGATTGTTCTGGGTTTTATGTAAGACCAATACAGTTTGTCGGTCCGGCCCGGCCCTCGTCTCAGAGCAGGCTTTAATGTGTAGCTGATTTTGAGGCTCCGGGTCTGAGCTGAAGCTGCAGCAGACGTAAGAGCTGCTGTGTCAGAGTAAACGTCATCACAGATTCTCACAGGAGAGCGCTAACTCATCAGCTGTCTTTGTTTTTCCTCATTAGAGACGAGCTGCTGACCCCGTCCAACTCAATCATCCTTTAGTGTGAGCAGACTTCAAAATAACTCCAGACTTCTCTGCTCGGAGTCGTTCTGGTTAGCAGCACCCGAAACCTCTCGATTATTTTACATACTAGAGATGCACCGATCAAACGGCAACCTATCGGCATCGGCCCGATAATGCCCCTGTCGGTTTTGATCGGAGATCGGAAAATAATAGTTAAAAGTTGATCAGATGACGTTTACAACAGCAAACCCCCGCCCGCGCGTGCGTTCCCACTAGGAATGGGCGATATTTTACCGTTCACGATATACAGTCAAAAAAATTCTCCACGGTAAGAATTTTTCATCTCACAGTAAAAACGATAAATTCCCGTTGACGTTTTTGTGTAACAAACATGGCGGAAGGAGCTCGTTGTTAAACGAGGCTCCAGCTCCGTTATCTGGAACTGGTTTGGATTTAAAAAGAGTGACGAAGAGCAAACATCATCTTTTATGTGCAGAGTCTGCAAAAAAACAGTGAGTGCAAAGGATGGCAATACTATTTTTTTATTTATCGGGTTGTATTTTTTTCTAGTTTGTGATTTTATAAGCTAGGAAAACTTAAAGGACTTTTGTGTGACTTTTGTGGTACTTTTGCCGTTTGCCCTGTTATCCCACTGTTTAAGCCATACAGTTTGAATAAATGTTGAATCTGTTCTTACATTTCAAACTTGTTTCATTTGAGTCATTCCAGTTTTGCAGTACAGGTGTACTAATTTAATTGGTTTTTATTAATTCAATTTAATTGGTGTAGTTTAGTAGCATTTAGTATCTTTTAGAGCAGTGTTTTGGGGGCTCCAAAGACTGAATATGGTGATAGATTTATAGTTACAAAGATGGAGTTGAATTGGTATTTTTTTTATCGTCATTTTTATCGTTATCGGGATAAATGCCAGAAATTATCGTGATACATTTTTTAGTCCGTACCGCCCATCCCTAGTTCCCACATCCCACATCCAGGTGTCCTGAGGGGGCATGACCGTCTCTACAGAGCATCAACACTGAAAATGGCATTGCTGTTATCTGAGCTTTACAATGTCCGAAATAGGACAACAAATTTGTAGTTTGCAAGGTGTGTCCAAAGGAAATACCCCGAGGAGGAATGTTACAAAAGAATTTCAACACAACGAAGCTGATAAGATATTTGAAAGTTTTTCACACAAAAGGAGTATATTGAGTTGCCAAAGTTGGAGAATCTAAGGCAAAGACAGAAAAGGAGCAACGCCGCTAACTCCCCTGAAAGTAACAGAGACCTATAAACAACAGCAAGAAAAATAAAGAACTACATCGTTAGGTAATGAATTCATTTGCCTTGATCATCAGCCGCTTTCTGTTGTAGAAGACATCGGGTTTAAACGCGTCGTTAGCTGCTTGGATCCCGGTAGGTGCTGCTGAGTCGTAGATATTTCGCTGATGAATGTCCGCTGGAGTTTTACCAGAATATATACAGTCCAAAGTCTTATGCAGGACGACAATCGTGTCAGTCGCTTCACAAGTGACATCTGGAGTTCTAGTGTGAAGAGTTTCACTCACACGCGGCAGATGCTATCGCTAAAGCTTCCACAAAGCTTAATAATTCATAATTCATTTTTATTTTAAGATTGAATTCCTCTTTCCACAGGAAAACTAAGGTTTATAGTTTACAACTTGTATCAACTTTTAGAGAGTGACATGTCTGCTGTTGTTCTGTGATTGTGCACATGTTGTACATAATTATTACCACAGGAAAATTTAAGCTAATCAGCTACACTTACTCTTTAAGCCGAGTCTAAGTCGTATCTAAAGAGTGAAATATTGCACATTGCCTCAGCCTGAAATAAAACAGTCAATTCATGATACTTTCTAGCTATAGAAAGCTAGCTATATTCTTAGCTGTTTAACTTGCTGCTATGCTTGTCTTGCACATTGAAATTTTAAATGGATTTGTTTTCTTTTATCTCCCTTTTTTGGGGGGGTCATTTTCTGGTTATTTTTTTGTTGTATTGAACCACTGCTGTCCCTACGTGGAGACATGTTAAAGTGTGTTTATGTTGTATTGTTGTGGCCATGGTGGCAATGAAGTTTGGGGATTATTAAAATTGAATCCTATCCTTTCTAATCTCCTAATTTTTATACCTAATAATACAATGACAGTATTGCGTACATGAGACAACACTATTGACGAATTTATGGATTTCACGCTGTGATCGGTGATCTGCAATATCGGGATCGGCAGATACTGATTTTGGAGATCGGGGATCGGCCCTCAAAATCCTGGACATGCATGCACCAATATCACTTTTTAAAAGTGAACCCAGGTTCTTTCTCGTTGCTCCATAAACGTCAGGGCAGAACGTCACATGAGGCAGCCTGGCAAGTTCCTGTTTTCGGTCAGAGAAGTTGGTACTGGTTACCCAGCATTAGCGTTATGTTGCCTGTATAGAGTTGGTTTATGCCGGAAACTCCCAGCAGCACAAGGAGCTGCTCGTGACGCGAGGCCGGGGTTTCCCTTCAATCCAGATCAGAATCTCCCAGAAATTACCATGTTACTTTGCCAGAACCGTGTTTCCTCTGCTGGATGGTTGGACTGAAAAGAGACGGGGGAAGAGGCTCCGACATTCGGGAGGGAATCAGCGTATGGTGACGTCTGGTCGGGACGTCTCCTGGACGCTTCTGTGGGAGGTATTTCAGGCATCTTGGCCCTGAGGGCGACCCAGGAGAGATCATCTCTCTCAGCTGGTGGAGGAGAATGAGGAGGTGGCCAGGTAGCCTCTCCGCCAAGACTGCTTCCCTCGTGACCTGATCTCAGATATGTTGAAGGATACTTGGATGAATCAACGGAAGACATTGACTACGTTTACATGCAGTCGGGTTATTGCTAATATTCCGATTACTGAAACATTCAGAATATTCTGTTTCCATGCGTGAGCAAACAGGGTTATCCCTGTTTACATGGTAATTAATCATTTGGGATATCTGGATCAAACCAGCGACGCACGGAGAACGTCATGACGCAATTCCCGTCATTTCTGCTTCTTCTTCCTGTATCCAAATTCAAAACAAATGCTGCTTCGCGCAACTTTTCGCTCACCTTTTTTTAAATCTCGCTATCCCGGTACTTTCTACGTCTACAAATGCAGAAACGTTCATATCCTTCATTACATTTATGAAGTGATTAGTCTCCTCCTGGTCTTGTGTTTCTCCGTGTTTATAAGAACTTCCTGGACTCAAAAAGATCAGGATTCCTTGCGAACAGAGCATGTGCAGAAAATAAATTCCTGTTCCGTTTGATCGGGATATTCCGTTTGGCGTTTACATGACCCAATATTCAGGTTTGAAGAGTAACCCAGGGGTTATTCAAAGGGGTTATTGGTGTTTACATGGCCGTGCAAATTCGGGTTATTGCCAATATTCGTGTTTTAAAAGGGTTATTGATGCATGGAAACGCAGTCTGTGTTGTAGGGGCAGCACCCGGAGCTGAGGCCCAGACTTCCATCTTCTAAGCCACATACTCTAGATCTTCAGGGGAAACACAAAGATGTTCCTAAAGCCAGTCCAGAGAAATCATCTCTCCCGCCTATCCTAGGTCTGCAGCAGAACCTCCTCCCTCCTCCCTGATCTGAGACATTTCTGCCATTCATTTAAATAACAGCCATTATTATCTTTGTGTGACGACAAAAGTTATTTCAATAACATTCAACAGTAAAAACAGTAATTAGATCCAGATTCTGAAAACAGGTTTGTATTAACTAGTGATTAACATCAATGTCAGGACGAGGGCGAGTCCCAACAGCATGTGTGAATCCAGACCGTCCAGTCCGCCGGTCGTCGTGAGACAACAGATGATAATAGTCGAGCGAGGAATGCCGTCGCCAAGGAAACATCAAACACATCACACTGAGGACGGGCGTTCTGAGGTCTGGAGGCGGAAACAGCAGCCGGGTGTGCGACGGCGCGGCTCTGTCGTGTTGTGTGTGACAGCGCGAGGGAGGCGTTGCGTCATGCTGAATCCATCCTGTTGCATTCTGGTCATTCCGGCTCAGGCAGTCGGCGGCAGCAGAAACTCACCTTCAGCTTCTTGTTGAGCTTGCAGCAGTATCGGTACAGCATGGCCAAGTTCAGAGGCCCGAAGTCGGCGTAGAAGCTGCAGAGACGGAGGAGAGGAGGTTAGAGCTGCTCCGGTGCATCAGCGCTGACGCTCCAAAAGTACTTCCTTCTGATCTAAAGTTGTGCAGACGCTCAGGAATGATATATATAACTTTTCAGTTGTTAAAAAAGATTTGGGAGAAGGAATTAGGCAGAACCGTAGAAAAAAAAATGCCTGGTTAAATATCTGTGAAAGAGTACATTTTCAATTTACAAGTAATAAAATTAAGGAAGCTAATTTTAAATTCATCCACAAATTCTACTTAACTCCAATAAAAATGCATAAAATATCAAAGGATATTTCGTCAAAGTGTCCCAGATGTAAAAAGATGGAGGGAACATTCATGTATATGTTCTGGGAATGCGACCATTTACAAAGTTATTGGAATTCAATTCATTCCCTTACACAATTAACCCTGGACAAAATTTGATTTAAGCAGTAGTTTATATTTATTAAATGACACATATAATTTACAACTAGATAACAAAAAATGCAGGATATTCATTTTGATCACTTACTTTGCAAAAAAATGTATACTTTTATTTTGGAAGAACGATTCCCCGCCATCATATAAGACTTTCATAGATCAACTCACAGCATTTCTACCATTAGAAAAACTAACATTGGAAAAATATAACCGTGGCCATCTTTTTCAACAATTTTGATTGCCTTTCTTTTGTGAAATAAAAAGATATAAAAAAAAAGGAATGATATAAACTGTCAAAACAGGTCATTCCTGACTCAGTCAGGGCTTCAGACTTTCAGCTGATACTGCAGTTTGTCACCAGAGGAAACAACTGCACGTCTCATGTGGACTGGAGAATAAAAACAAAACAGGAATGATGTCGGCCGACGCTCATCTACTCACCGGTGGCAAAAAGTCAGATTTTGAGCACGAAAAAATAACTGCAAGTCATTTAGTTCATATTTTAATAATGTATTTATTAATAATAAATTCAAATCCGTGATGTAGAAATAGGAACTGATCCCCGTCTGGATAAATCTGAATTACTTTGATTCCCAAAAGATCAATAAATCTGCTAATACCCCACCAAGCCACTTTGTTTCAGCTGTGGCTGTTTGAAAGTGCTTTGTAAAAGAAGTTGCCATGGAAACATCATCATCATCCCATTCAGATGGGAACCAAAAACAAGCAGGTTCCACATTTGCAGCTCAATCTAATATTAAAAAGGAAAGAAAAAGTAAAAGAACCAGCATGAAGGGATTTGTACCGAGACAAGCTGGTGCCACACCTCGTTACGGGAGAACGTTTTTATCTGTAAAACATCTAAAAGACAGCAATCTTCTACAGATGAACTGCTGGGAAAAAAATAGCCACACGCGTAGGCAGAAAAAATAAATAAATATCAGGGTAAATTCATGATTCAGAGATTTTAATGAAAAATAAAACATCTACATAGACAACAGGCAGCAAATAAAGTACCCAGAATGCAACACAGGAGGTTAAACTTACTTTTCGTAGACGAACTCGTCGTCTGTGCAGAAGTAGTGAGTGTTGACGGTGCTTTTGGGTTTGCTGCGTAACGTGGCGAAGTACAGACGCTCTGAGAGAGAAAAGAGGGAAAGAAAAAAACGTTTCAACTTTCAAACTTCTTCCAACCAGATTGCACATCACCTGAAGTCGTGTGAAACGGTGACGTGAACGTTTTGTGTTTCTAACGTCAGGATCTCTCCGACTTACATGACAGATAAACCCGGCCTAAAGTAAGTGGATCATCTCAGGGTTCAATGCCGTCGTTGGCTGGTTTACTGTCTGAGCTGATGAGGCTCCAGAAATAAACAGAAATGTACGTTCTTGACTGTTTTCCTTTCAGTTTCTATCACTTTATCCTCAGTACTCGAGTTGTAAAAAAAAAAAAAAAAAAAAAATCAGGGGGGGATGGTGGATTTTATCATATGGGGACAGATAATTTGTGCTGATTACAAATAATATATTACAAATAATAGCAGTGACCAAAACACCTGCAGAAATACTGCAGGAAGGACATAGCAGCAGTTAAATGCAGCCTTCTGTAAGCTTTAAATATCCACTGGGCTTACATCAAATACATCAAAACACAACAATAAAAAACACTTTTCTGAACTTATCAATATGACTCTGTCCTTCACAGGATAAGTAAAATGGATCACTGCAAAAACTCAAAATCTTAACAAGAATATTTGTCTTATTTCTAGTTAAAATGTCTTATTTATGTAAAAAAAATCTCATTACACTTAAAACAAGACTCATCACTGGAAAAAAAAAAAATTTCACCTGTTTCAAGTAGATTTTCACTTAAAATAAGTAGAAAAATCTGCCAGTGGAACAAGATTTTATTGCTTGTAATGAGAAGATAAATCTTGTCCCACTGGCAGATTTTTCTACTTATTTCAAGTGAAAATTTACTTGAAACAGGTGAAAATTGTCAAATAAGTTATTTTTCTGGTGATGACTCTAAATGTTGAAATAGCAGTAAAACCACATTCATTGATAAAATTACATAAGGGATGGAAAGGGGGGATGATTTTGACCGTTTTTATTTCAGGGGGGATGCCATCACCCCACATCCCCCCTCAACTCGAGTACTGTTTATCCTACTTTTTTATTGTTTTCTATTGAGCTATAAAGTTGAACGTAGTCAGTCATGTAAATGTTTTCCTCTTGCACACACAGGATTGGTCCGGTTGTTCTGGATTCAACTACACTTCCGTCTTGTGAAACGGGTCAGATGCCAGTCCAGACCACAGACCACCAGTACAGAACCACAAGAGGACAGGACCGGTTTTAAGCGATGACTTAAAGGAGCCACTATTCAAAACAACAGAGACGGCAGCAGAACTGACCCATCAGTAAGCCCCGCCCCCCCTTAGTTACTGTTGCTAACTCAGCTTTGTTTAGTTTTCCTGCTGACTGTGTGAAAACCTTGTCTCAAGATGTTTACGGCAAATTTTGGACAGAAAAGGACCGTCTTTTACCTGGTCCAAACCACAGCAGGAGCCTTTCCGTGTGGGATTTACCCTTTTCTTGAGTTGTTTTAACCGGGTAACCCCGACTTCCTCGCACAGTCTTAAAATATGTTATCTTCAGCTTTCAGCATTGTTTCATGTAGAAGTCCCCACACTTTCTCACATCTTGCCAAGCGTTGGTTACTGTCAAGACAAGTGTGTGTGTACACATTTATGAAGTGTGTTGTGTGTGTGTGCCTAGCTTTAAATCTTAGGTGCCATCATCTGACAGATCCCATGCTCTGTTGAATCTGCTTCCATGTTTCTATTTGTCTTTTTTATCTATTGTCTCTTTGCTTTGTTCTGCACTTTTACTTATTTTTTCTTTTTCTAAACTAATTTTTATGTACTATTCCATCAACCTGCCCAGGGACTACAGGTGGAGAATAGAAAGCTGCTGCAACCTGGCACAATGCATATTCTCTTGTACAAGATCGATGTCTTATTGTGCACTGTCCCTGTTTTGAAATACATAAATTACAAATTAAGCTAATTAATGATCGTAAATTGTCCACAGGACTGAGTCTGAGCATGTGTATGTATGGTATGTATGGTTGTTGATATGACACGTCCTCGACAGATGATAATGGCAGAGTAAAGACTGCAGAGGGTTTGGAGTACTGGTACAGATCCTGGACACCTGACTGTGTAGGAGCACATCTGTACCCTCCATCGTGTTCTCTGAGAAAGTTCACCTGCGCTACCTGGTCATCCTTTGTTCTTATAGTTTGTTGTGCTGGTTTGCCCCCCTCCCCTCCTTTTCTCTTCTGTGTATGTTTGCAGGCCAGAGTTTCAGGAGCTGCATACTGACCTGCAGAATCCCCCCAACCAGCTCAGTGTCTGCTGTCTACATCTGTTTATACAGTCGTCCCTGTAGTGCACCGGTTAGCCATTGTGTCTCTCCTTTCTCTGTTCTTCATTCTCTCTGTCTGTTCTCTGTTTTCCTGCTCTGTCCAGTCTGGTCCTCAGCTGGAGGTCCCCCCTTAAGATCCAGATCCTGGTCCAGGTTTCTTCCCTCCTAAAGGGGAGTTTTTTCTTGCCACTGTTTGGTTTAAGGTTTTTCTCCCACTAGGGGAGTTTTTACCTGTTATTGTTTATATAATAATTGCTCGGGGTTTATGTTCTGGATCTCTTATAAGCATCTAGAGACAACTTCTGTTGTAATAGACACTATATAAATCAAATTGAATTGAAAATTGAATCCTGCATGTGACCTCATCAGTGCAGTTGTTTCCAGGAGAAACACAGAAATCTAATGTTTTGTTTTAAAAGTTGAAAAAGAAACAAAAATAGTTTTCCTGATCTCTGGGGGGTTCTGCTATCCCTGTTTTTCACCTTATGTTTACTTTAAGTTCAATGTTTACTTAAAGTTTTCTTGTAAATAATTAAAGATCAATAATGTAGTTTAATTATAGTTTTAAAGTTTCTGGCAGTAAAAGGGGGTGTGTTGTAGTCCTGGAAGAGAAACATGAATGAGGGATCTGATAGCCACAATAACCACTTTCAGAGTCAAAAACATCACTCCTCCCACCCAAAACACAAAACTTAGTACCGGTAGTTTAGTACAAATACTTCGTTACCTTACTTAAGTAGAAATTTTGGTTATCTATACTTCACTGGAGTAATTATTTTTCAGACGACTTTTTACTTTTATTCCTTACATTTTCACGCAATTATCTGTACTTTTTACTCCTTACATTTTAAAAACAGCCTCGTTACTCTATTTCATTTAGGCCTTTAAAAAAAAACTATCCAGTTAAATTGCTCCATCCGGATAGAGTGAATTTGGTTGTGGTTGTTTCAGATGTTCTTGTCCAGTTTTGTTCTTACATCCGTTCCCTCAGATTCCTGCAACTAAACTTGGATGTACATTCCAATAAAGATTAGGATAAATGATAACATGCCTCTGAAGTTTGACTTTTTGCACCATTACAATACTTATAGGCAACTAGTCATCATATCTCCTGCTCTCTGAAACACATGTTAATGCTCAATAGTACACATATATGCTTCTTTAATATATTTGCATTATATAAGATGCATTCATTTTCAATGGCTTTTGTCCTTAATGGCTTTTCCCCCTTACATTACTTTTATACTTTAAGTAGTTTTGAAACCAGTACTTTTATACTTTTACTTGAGTAAAAAACTTGAGTTGATACTTCAACTTTTACAGGAGTATTTTTAAACTCTAGTATCTATACTTCTACCTGAGTAATGAATGTGAATACTTTTGACACCTCTGACACTATTAAAGAATAAAAAGTAATGTTTAGTTTAGATGCGTTTACTGATACTCCTCCCATGCACCAACCTCTGAAATCCCCTCCCAGTCATTCTGCACTCCTTGATTACACTTTAATCTCTTTACTTGTTATGAAACCATCTTCATTAAGCCGCTTTTAGGAGTTACCTTTGATAAACTCTGCGGTTCCCAGCAGCTCGTAGTCGTCGGCCGTCCCGAACAGCGCGGACAGCACGGCCGAGTGTCTCACGCCCTCCGCCGTCATGGGGCCGTCTAATTCCCGCACGCTGGCTCCTCCAAACTTTCCCCGTGGCCGTTTAAAACCCGGACAAGTGATTTAAAAAGTTAAAAATAATCCCCCCTCCGACTTTTCCATCCGTCTTCCACCGCGTCCCTTGTCTCGTTTTGCCGTTTTTGAGCGTGAATCGCTCCCGGGTTGGCATGCTCGTCGACGCTCCGGCAGTCTGGGGCTCCGAGCGACCTGACCCCTCTTTAAGACACGTCACCATGGCAACGCCAGCCGCGCTCATGGCGACCGCAGCCAATCAGCGGCCAGGGCGGGTCGTGCTGCGTTCACGGTCCGCTGGCGGCGCGGCCACAATGAGGCGTTCAGGCGAATCAAGATTCAAGAAGATTCAAGTTTGAAGTTGATCAATTAGTCCAGGACAGAGGTGTCAAAAGTATTCACATTCATTACTCAGGTAGAAGTATAGATACTAGAGTTTAAAAATACTCCTGTAGAAGTTGAAGTATCATCTCAAGTTTTTTACTCGAGTAAAAGTAGTAAAAGTACTGGTTTCAAAACTACTTAAAGTATAAAAGTAATGTAAGGGGGAAAAAGCCATTAAGGACAAAAGCCATTGAAAATGAATGTATCTTAGTATAATGCAAATATATTAAAGAACCATATATGTGTACTATTGAGCATTAACATGTGTTTCAGAGAGCAGGAGATATGATGACTAGTTGCCTATAAGTATTGTAATGGTGCAAAAAGTCAAACTTCAGAGGCATGTTATCATTTATCCTAACTTTTATTGGAATGTACATCCAAGTTTAGTTGCAGGAATCTGAGGGAACGGATGTAAGAACAAAACTGGACAAGAACATCTGAAACAACCACAACCAAATTCACTCTATCTGGATGGAGCAATTTAACTGGATAGTTTTTTATTAAAGGCAGAAATGAAATAGAGTAACAAGGCTGTTTTTAAAATGTAAGTATAGATAATTGTGTGAAAATGTAAGGAGTAAAAGTAAAAAGTCGTCTGAAAAAATAATTACTCCAGTGAAGTAGAGATAACCAAAATTTCTACTCAAGTAAGGTAACAAAGTATTTGTACTTCGTTACTTGACACCTCTGCAGACCAGATATCAGCACCACTCAAGGTGACAAAACTTGCTTCTAATTTTTGAAAAGATCCATGTCTATAGATGATATTTTGGTATGATAACCTTCCTGAGTGGCAGCTGGATCATAGTTATCAGCTCATGAAGTTCAGAAAGTTACATTTTAGATGCTGCTCCATATCCTGGTTTAGACTCATGTACAGGATATCTGTCAATGTTTCACAATATTGTCTTTGGTATCATTTTAAAGGGGACCTTTTAAGCATTCATTCAAGCTAAGATGTGAATCTTTCTGACAAAAAAAGATTTCCTGTACATGAGTCTAAACCAGGATATGCACCAGCATCTAAAATGTAATTTTCTGGAGGGGCTGGATAACTTCATGAGCTGATAACTATGATCCAGCTGCCACTCAGGAAGGGTTATCATACCAAAATATTATTTACAGACATGGATCTTTTCAAAAATCATAAGTAAGTTTTGTCACCTTGACTGGTACTGACAAGTGAAATTTTGGGCTCTGGCCCATGGACTAAATGAGGCGTTCAGGCGATTCAATTTCAAGAAGATTCAAGTTCGAAGTTGATCAATGTGCTTTCTGTAATGTAGCAGATGAAACTTTTAGAACATATATTTTTCCTGTGTCCAGAAACTTCTGGTTAGAATTAAGAAACTGGTTACTAGTTAGATTAGAGGACATACCAGTCTTTGATATCTCTCATATGTTTTCTATATAGATAACTTGAAGTCGAATGTATCTGACATAATAAATATGTTATTGAAAGATCAATTCCTGCAAAAATGGCAAAATGAACTGTATAGGATGACATCATGTGATATTTATGTAGAGATTAAGCAAGAGTTTAACCTAGAACAGTATTTATTATGTCAGAATCAAAAGTATAGACAGGCCATTTGTAATTTTAGGATGAATAACAGCATAATACCAAAAGTCACTGGAAGGAATAAAGGTTTGGATAGAAGTCAGAGATTCTGAAACCTCTGTAACGTCAACCGTATTGGAGATGAGTTTCATATTTTGTTTGAATGTAAAAATGTAAATATGATGAATCTCAGACAAAAATACTTACCAAAGTATTATACAAACCAACCATCTATGTTTAAATTGATTTTGTTACTTCAATCTAATAAGTTAAATGTTATTTATAAATTAGGCACCTTTTTGAAGAATGTCCTTCCTCTGTTTACATTTTTTTTTTCTTTGCCAAATTGAGTATTTTAGTTGAACATGTACAGCCTTGCACTTGCTACAAATGTACAAATGTTTGTGTTTTTGTGCTCCATACCATGTGGTCATGGTCGTGAGTTAAAATAAATGATTGATTGATTGATTGATTGATTGATTATTCTCATGGGTAAATATCATATTCATTGTAGTAAGTGGAGGAATAGCAAACCCTCCTTTGATTGGTTTTTAAATGTTTTTAAATTATTCTTCTTATCCCTGAGAAAAATAGACTCCAACAAAATGGCTAAAACGATTTGTGACGATATATCTTGTTTTCTGCTTTTTTGATACATGCCTCAGTCCTTGCTCCTCTTTTTGGCACTTTTGTTTGCCTGATTTTAAATACTGTGATACTTTTATAGTTTGCACTTTATAAAAACCCCTGTTTGTCTTTTATTTCAGTATATAGTTAATTGTTTTTCTATATAGCTCTGTATTTGACAGCATCTCATATTATGTCTATAATTTCATAAATATATATATATATATTATAGTATAATCCTTACAAGAAGATGTTTAATTACTGTTCTATATTGTTTTATTGTGTTCAATAAAGAAGAAAAAAAATGAGGTGTTCAGGCGCCAACAACAACAACTGCGCATACCTGTCAGTTCTCCCGTTTTGGCCGGGAATCTACCGTATTTTACCGTCTTCCCCGCCGTCCTCCCGTATTAGTATTTTCCCGTAAATTATAAAATGATATGTTTTGTTAAAAGCATTCCTGTGCATCTCCAAACTGAAATGCCACTGTTCTCGCGAGAACTGCCACCTGCTGTAGCCTGGGTGGCAGTTCTCGCGAGGTTAGTGGCAACAACGGGACCAAACTCGGAGCAACAAATCAGAGATGGATGGATGGATGTAACGAGAAAGAAGAAATTTCTGCCGAAAAATCGAAGACTTTGTGTAAATATTTCTAAAAATGGGAAACCGAATTTACTTCCCTAAAGAGGAGCAGGACGGGGCTCAGTTACGAGTTCTGAAAGAAGTGTAACTGTCTGGCGCCACCAGGGCGGCGCCAGAGAGACACATGAGTGAAGATGACAAATTAAAAGAAAATGTAAATGTTTCAATTGAAGACAATCAAGGTGTATATAAACTGAAACTATTTAAAATAAATAAATAAATATGCTTTAATTCCCTTTTGTGTTTTCATTGAGGCTCTATTATAGGAATTACACACATACGCAGCATTTCAGTGTCAACAAAGGTCAGATTATCAGATTCTGAGCACATAATTGTAGTTTGTAAGAGGTTGACAGGTAGTTATTTTAGATTTCTTGGAAACCTGTTTTTAAAAATGTAATAATGGACCTCGTTTGGGCTGGTCGGACAGCGGCGGAAAATGTCCCTTATTTTTAAATCCAAAACTTGAAAGGTATGCAACTGCGTTTTACTGAAACTATATCAACGCATTTTATACCAGAAAAGCGGTTTAAGATATTTTGTGGTGTATCTAAAATTAGGAAAAAGATAAAATACACACTAAGAGGGTCTAATTGGAAATGTAAAAAAGTTAAAGTTAGAAAAATATGTATCTTAAGCCAAGAATCTGTTTTGTGTTTAATAAAAAGAGATTAAAAAAAGAAGATATTTTGTGGAATTATACTATACAGTACCTCTTGTTGTACAACTGCTTCAATGTTTACTCTATTCACTCTTTACTATTTAGGTACCTAAAAGACGTTTTTAAGTGCACTTACTGTGAAGTTGTGATATTTAGCAGCTAATCATCATCTGGATATAAAGGTTTAACATTTTATTTTTTACTTTATTTTATTCATATGCACAATGATAAAACAGTAATTATATTAACAATACAAGGACAAATAATTGTGCAGGAGAGGAAAAGAAGCCCGAAGGGCTTATAAAAAATCCTCCCCTCAATACAAAATCACAAAAACAAATCAATCAATAGAAAAAGAAAAGAAAGGAAAAAAGAAAAGGTAAAAGAAACAAAGAAAAACACAATAAACACACAAACAAAAAATATCCATAAAATGGCAATTTCATTTCAATTAAAATAGCCTATTCATTTTGCCCAGATAAGAGATACCCCACCAAGCTGGTCCTAGTGCTGGGCGGTATACCGGTTCATACCGATTACCGGTGTTTATTTTTCTTATGATATTAATTTTTTATATACCGTAATACCGGTGAGTATGTACAGGAGTGTACACAACGTTGGGAACGTAGCGCCGCTGGACACTGTTTGTGAGGGGACTGTTTAGCAGTAGTGATGCACCGATAGTTCGGTAACCGAAATTGTTCGGCCGAAAATGGCAAAAAAAACACTTTCGGTGTTCGGTGGAATAAGTGGGAAAAAAAACGAACAATTAATAACGGAGTTGTAGGTTGTAATATAAGGAAATAGACTGGCCGCTCCCGTACCGGTTGCACCACAAACATAAATCGTTGGCCAACCAAAAAGTAACCACGTAAGAATTTTACCTAACATTCACCAGGAGGTGGAACCAAAACAACATAATGCTGGGAAATTAAAACATGTTCAGTTTTTTATGTTCAATAAATATTTTCTACCTTGTAATTTTGTAAAAGATTTTTTTCTTTGAAAAGCATGCCTAAATCAAATTTATTTGATTTAGGCATGCTCCTCATGACAGTAAAATAGGCCATTCTAAGCCAATTTACTGCAGCAATTCCTTTCCAAATCATTAGAAAATGTGGTTAAAACCCAGTTGTGCATGAAAAAAAAAAAAAAATACCGTGATATACCGTGAAACCGATATAATTTTGAAAAATACCGTGAGATAAATTTTTGGTCATACCGCCCAGCACTAGCTGGTCCTAAACATTTTTAAGGATGATGCAAACTTAAGAGACCTATCTAAAGAGTTCCAGAGTTGAGGATTAAAATCATCTCCCTGTCTTTCAGGTATTCCTCAAATCCACTGAATAACTTTAGTGTTTATGCGTGCATGCGATTCAAAAGGCACTCTTATCTTATTTCATTTAATTAGTGAACTGTGTTAAAACCTTAAAATAATATAACTAAAATTTAACTAAAAACAACAACTCTGAGCTGGACCAAGTCTTTAGTTTGGACTGATACTGTAAAAGATACCGGTGACCCATTTCCAGAATTAAAACAGATACATTAATTTTATCCATCTCTGCAAAGGAAATATCCACATTTGTGTTTTGAGGCAGACAAGTGGGAGACCTGCCGTGTTTACCTCCGGCTCTGAGCTGATGTTTTTTTTCACTGCGTTGGAGAGAGAAGGGTTTAAAACGAAAGGGGAATCCTTCACTGAAGAGTTAAGATGAGGACTAAGCTCTCGACACTCTGGATGATCAAAAACGGGTCAAAGCCGCTCAAGTGCAGGTATATGGATGAAATACTCTGCCCTGATTGGCTGGTTTTCAGAGCACGGACTCAGATCCCCCAGGTGGTTCACAGACCCTCATCCTGTTGAAATAAACTCACCTGCAACCAGTGAAATCCAGACCTGGTTGAGAGCGGGTCCAGGTCCCGGTCCGGGTCCGAGCTGGAGGATCCGGGGGTCGTCCTGGGGCCTCGTCCAGCAGGCCCCGGCGTCCACCATGCTGAGGCCGGCGGACACGACTGCAGGGACGCAGGTGAGCCGAGGAGGTGTCAGGTGAGCCGGGTCGGGTTACCCAGGGCCCAGAGGGGCTCGGGTTTCAGAGCATTCATCCCCGAGCCGGACCCGGGCTGGTGACGCCACGGAAACCAGGGGGGGGCAGGAAGTGCAGGTGTGGAAAAGACCAGGCCATTCCCCCCCAGTGGTCCAGACTCTTCAGAAATACAAATATCACCTTTAGACGTCACGTTTGCACCTCAGTGTTTACTGTAACCTCTTGACCTCAAGTCTTGTGCTCAAATATTAGATATCGAAAAGTTGTAGTTTCAACCTTTAACTCCAGCATAGGGAACCCCGGTCCTCGAGAGATGCAGTACTACATGTTTTAGATCAGGGGTCGGCAACCCAAAATGTAGAAAGAGCCATATTGGACCAAAAAAACAAATATGTCTGGAGCCACAAAAAAGGAAAAGTCTTGTATCAGCTTTAGAATGAAGACAAATGGCGAAAGGCGAAATGTCGAGAAAAAAGTGGAAATGTCGAGAAAAAAGTAGAAATGTCGAGATTAATGTTGAAGTAAAATTTCGAGAAAAAAGTCGAAATGTCGAGAAAAAATTCTAAATGTTGAGAAAAAAGTCAAAATGTTGAGAAAAAAGTCAAAATGTTGAGAAAAAAGTCAAAATGTTGAGAAAAAAACGGAAATGTCGAGATTAATGTTGAAGTAAAATTTCGAGAAAAAAGTCGAAATGTCGAGTAAATAGTCAAAATGTCGAGAAAAAAGTAGAAATGTCGCGATTAATGTTGAAGTAAAATTTCGAGAAAAAAGTCGAAATGTCGAGAAAAAAGTCAAAATGTTGAGAAAAAAGTCAAAATGTTGAGAAAAAAGTCAAAATGTTGAGAAAAAAACGGAAATGTCGAGATTAATGTTGAAGTAAAATTTCGAGAAAAAAGTCGAAATGTCGAGTAAATAGTCAAAATGTCGAGAAAAAAGTAGAAATGTCGAGATTAATGTTGAAGTAAAATTTCGAGAAAAAAGTGGAAATGTCGAGAAAAAAGTCAAAATGTTGAGAAAAAAGTCAAAATGTTGAGAAAAAAATGGAAATGTCGAGATTAACGTTGAAGTACAATTTCAAGAAAAAAGTGGAAATGTCGAGAAAAAATTCTAAATGTTGAGAAAAGTCAAAATGTCGAGTAAATAGTCAAAATGTTGAGAAAAAAGTAGAAATGTCGAGATTAATGTTGAAGTAAAATTTCGAGAAAAAAGTGGAAACGGCGAGAAAAAAGTCAAAATGTTGAGAAGAAAGTCAAAATGTTGAGAAAAAGTCAAAATGTTGAGTAAATAGTCAAAATGTCGAGATTGATGTTGAAGTAAAATTTCGAGAAAAAAGTCGAAATGTTGAGGAAAAAAGTCGAAATGTCGAGAAAAAAGTCGAAATGTCGAGATTAAAAAGGAAAAAGGAAGAAAAAAAGAAAAAAAAGGAAAAAGAGGGAAAAAAAAAGAAGAAAAAAAAAAAAAGGTCAAACATTTGTGAAAAAGCTCCAGGAGCCACTAGGGCGGCGCTAAAGAGCCACATGCGGCTCTAGAGCCACGGGTTGCTGATCCATGTTTTAGATGTTTCCCTCCTTCAACACACCATCATTATCAGACTTGTGAAGACCTGGATGATGAAGTGATGACGAGCTTTAACTAGAATCAGGTGTGTGGATTCAAGAACTGGCACTCTTGAGGACCAGGGTTCCCCACCCCTGCTTTAACTCTTAGTCGAGTCCTGGAAAAGTCTTACATTCACCTCCGTGTCATAATCATTGAACAAAACTCATTTGAACCCGACATCCTCTAGTTTTAAGCGCAATCATTTTGACCCCGACTCGCTCTATGTTTGAATCCTCCAATCCGTTAAAACACCAGGCAGACGCGAGGGATTGTTGGGAAGAGTTTTATTTATTCATTTATTACAGTTCTTAAGGAAAAACCCTGAGAGACAGAAGCTAAGAGGGTTGGCGGGGGAGGGGAGCAGCTACCAAGTCCAGCAGTGTGTGTTTACAGAGCGTGTTGGGGGAGCGGGGTGGGGAGGGGGTAGGGGGGGGTACAGCTACAGGTGGGGGTTCTCTATTCCTGATCCCTGACATTCGATGATGTGGGTGATGCCGCTGCTCAGCTCGTCCTCGCACTTCGTTATCGTGAACTTTGCCTGCAAACAACAACAAAACCATCAAATATAAAACGGAGAACAAAGTCGCTCAGAGTTTCATCGCCGTTCGGCCAGTCGTAACCGCTTTTACGGCCCTGGATGGGTCAGGGACTCAGGGAAAGCCTGAAAACCTGCTCGTAGTCATGGAAACGGCTCTGGAACAGAATCAGTGGTTCTTCTGATGAGAGGAGTGTTTTTAAGGTTGGAGGTGGAAGCACCGCCCCCATAGAGACCAGCTGAGGTGAACATGTTACCATGGGAACAGTCTCAGGGCGTCTACAGGGCTGACCAAGTTAAATTTAAGACTTTTTAATTCCATTTTCAAACAAAATTTAAGACCAAAAAGACACTTTGAACTAGGGCTGGGCGATATATCGAGATTTTAATATATATCGATATATTTTCAAACACGATATGGTACGAGACAATATCGTTTATATCGATTTTAAAAAAAATATATATATTTTTTTTTTTTTACATTTTTTTTTTTAATGATTTTGATATAGCTTATTTTGTGTCAAATTGACTTCAATGTTTTATTTGAGATTTGCACAAATGTTTTGTTATTTGCACAACTGTCAACCTCAGTGGAAAAGTCTGCCTGTTACTGTCTACATTGTATTAATTGCACAGTGTATTTTAATTTAATTGTTATGCAGGAAAGGGATATTTGTTTATTTTATTCAAGAAGCATTTTTATTCTATATATGCAGGCAGTTTATTTTTATTTCATTTGTTTTATACATGTTGATATTGTGCAGACCTCTGTTAACAAAGGAACCTGTGTGACATTTGGCACGAGGCTTTGTATTAAAACTGACTGTTTTTTTTAAGGGTTTGCCTCAGAAAAAAATGAAGCTAACAGAGATGCTATGCTATAATGCTTTGGGGTAACCCCAATTATGGCACAGAAAAAATATTGATATATATCGAGTATCGCCATTTAGCTAGAAAATATCGAGATATGACTTTTGGTCCATATCGCCCAGCCCTACTTTGAACCCAATGTTTCGAGCCATTTGTTGCTAAATTTACTCATATTTGCTTGCTGGGTCTTGAGACTACGCCGACTAAGGAATCCAGCGCTGAGGTCACGGTTGCCAGATCTGACAGGTTCTAGCCCAAACGCTACGTAAAACCCGCCAAAATAATGAAAAACCATCTCAAATCATACTTTCTCCATGATAAAACCTTAAATTATGAAATGTGTAATAAATTTCAAGCTACATAACAGCACTAACTAGCCAAAAAAAGGTTTAGGCTCCAAACAAAGAGTACAATTAAATTGAGTAGATTAAAGCAAATAAAATATCAGAGTTTATTGCGCAAGTTTCTACTTTTCTCTGCCATAATGGAAACTTTTCAGTTAATAATTTCTCCTAAATATTTTATAAAACCAGGAAAAGCAGCCTAAATTTTATCAACCCGGCCAGTCCTGTATTTTTCAGCCCAATTGGGCTGAAACCTGCTCAACCTGGCAACACTGACTGAGGCGTAACAACTGGTTAACAGATTTACTTCTCCTCAAGACACTTTTCCTTTTCAAAGTGTAAGAAAACTAATGATGACGGGATAAATTCCATCTAAATTTTTTTAGTTCCACCCGTCACAAAAAGGTTCCTTTTGTGATTAGACTTTATGTAATAAAAATATGGAATTTAGTGTGAAACAGTGCCCTGTTTTATCCAAATATGTTATTTTTAACGTGTTGTTATTTTTTTAACACATGTGAATAATATAGTGCACTGCATTTTTTAAATATGTAGTAATTTTGTCCAGGAGAGATTTTTGTTGGACTTAAACAGGATGATCTTTTTATTTTGTATAATTTTATTCTATAAAACTGTGTTGTTTAGTAAACTATATTATTAAAGATTTTCTATATATATTTGATACATTGTGGTTTTTATTAATCGAACAAGAGAAAAATAATCGTTAGAACAACGGTCAAATTTCTAGTTCGATTAGTCGACTAATCGATAAAATAATCGCCCGATTAATCGTTTTAAAAACAATCGTGTCCCCCAGCCCGAGATCGGACCCGAGGGCCTCTCACAGACGTGAGTGGTCCTGGTATTTAGAGACAGAGCGCCGGACGGGGGACGGACCTGAGTCAGCAGCTCTGCGATGTGGATGGCCGTCTGTGTGTGTAGCGTCACGGGGCCGGTCCGGATCCGGGACGTTCCCTTCGCCAACGCCATGAAGATGATGAGCTGAGGAAGAAGAGGCCGGTCAGAGTGACATCACAGCATCACAGGTGACGGCTGGAGTCGGCGTGAGCCTCACCTGGTCCTGCAGGAACTCGTCCACGCAGCCGTTGTGCCGCAGGTTCCTCAGCAGCATCTCGGCCGCCTCGATCCCCACTTTGTCCGCGTAGACGCCTGAAAGCAGGGAGACGGTTACCACGGTTACCCCCACCCACATCCACCACCTCGGGGAGTCCTGAGAGAGTGCTGCCCCCTGCTGGCCGCCGGCTGCTCTTATTCATTCTTTTCTAGGCCTGTGTTGAAAAAAATTGATTTTCCGATTCTAAATCGATTCTCATATTAATTCCTAAAATCAATTCTTATGTCTAAAGATCGATTTTTTTTTTTCCCCCATCATTACATTTTCGCCCGGTGAACTTTAATCCCAGTAGTCGGACACACAGTTTGTCATCACACTTCTGAAAAATACCATGTGTGCGTGGTTAGAGAATAAATTGAGAGAATAAATTAGACAAGCTAAAATGATTTGTTTACTGCATGAACTGTTGCAATTTCTCTCTTTTTTTTGCACTTTAAAATGGATATTGAAAGGCCTGTTTGAGTTATTTATTTCACAATAATTATTGTGAAATTATTTCACTAGTTATTTTACAGTCATATAATTCAGGCAACAGCTCAAAAAACATTTTAAATAACACTAAGCCAAATCAATATCGAATCGGATCGAATCAAATCGTGATAATCGATTCTGAATCTTAAGAATCGGAATCGAATTGATTCTTGACATTTGAATCGATACCCAGCCCTATTCTTTTCATTCATTTATTTATTTATTTAGCACAAATATTTTAAAAACAGTGCATGGAGGGAACAAACCCCGAAGGGCTTGTACAGAGTTCCACTCCCATGATCAACTATGATGAAATAACATAGATAATGTACAACAAATAAAAAAATATATAAATATAAACCTAAAAGAGAACATGGATAAAAGGTAGTAATGCACCGAATGTTCGGTAACCAAAATTGTTCGGCCGAAAATAGCAAAAAAACACTTTCGGTGTTCGGTGGAAAAAACCGAACAATAATAACGTCGTGTGATGACGCAATCAAACAGCGGACAGCGTGGAGTGAGCGGCGTGCGGTGTTAAATGCAGCAAACATGTCAGCAGAACAAAGCCTATTAGAGATAGTGAAAGATAATTCTCAAATTTTTTTTTTTCAAAAATTGGCAAAATAAATGAGAAACTGAAGAACCATTGTTCGGTATTATTCGTTATTCGGCCAAATTTTTATTATTATTTTTGGTTTCGGCCACAAATTTTCATTTCGGTGCATCACTAATAAAAGGTCTGGATTACATTAAAGATAAAGACATTGAAGGTTAAGACAGAATAAGATGTTTTTTTAATAACTTTCTGAAGGAGCTAAAAGATAATGTGGACTTCAGCGACACATTCAAGTCATTCCAGAGTTTTGGATCTAAATGTAATATTAAATTGATGACCAGATGTTCGACAGAAGGGTAAATGAAGATTGCCACTGTGTCTAGTTGGATATGAATTAAAATCAGATGAAAAAGTAAAATAAACTGCTGGAAAGTGACAGGAAGATCCTGTTTTCTGCTGATTCTCACCTTTCTTTCCCAGCGCCGACCCTGCGAACAGACAACCTGTAGACGACTCGGCGATGATTCTGAAACAGACGAGGAGAAGCAGTCAGTCAGACAGCCGTCTCCGCGGTCGCAGCTTCCTCGTTGCCCCGGCGACGGCCTCTCACATGATGCCGTTCCCGCTCCCGAAGGCCTTCTCCTTCTCCTGCAGCGCCTGGATGTTGATGTACAGGTCCTTGATCTCCTTCCGGATGGTTCTGACGGCGGCCGTCGACATGTCTTTGGCCAGCTGCGAACACACAGGGACAGAGCCGGGCTGAAACGGACCGGAACACTCGCCGCCATCGCAGACCGGCGCCAGAGACGCCTGCTTTCCCACCACGGAGGCCGAGCCGAGCCCATCTGCCAGACCCGGCAGAACCGGTCCAGCACTGAGAACATCTGGTCTCAACATTCACTCGCCTGATCCGGCCCATTTAGTCCCCTCTAAAGCTGCTTTCGTCTACGAAAATGATGACTAAATATCGTCGTCAACGAACTTTTATCACCTGAGGAAAACGAGATGAGACGCAACGAAAATGCTGGTCATGTGACGATAAGGATAATTAAATATATAATGCAATATCGTAGAGGAATAAAAACCAGACTAAAATGTAGATTACAAAATAAAAACTCTTCTAAAATGTGTCTTCATTTTCGTTGATCAAAACGAGACGAAATGTTCTACCAAAGATCCTTAATGTCCATGTTTTCAGTAGTTTCTCTGGTTTAATGTCCATGTTTTCAGTAGTTTCTCTGGTTTAATGTCCATGTTTTCAGTAGTTTCTCTGGTTTAATGTCCATGTTTTCAGTAGTTTCTCTGGTTTAATGTCCATGTTTTCAGTAGTTTCTCTGGTTTAATGTCCATGTTTTCAGTAGTTTCTCTGGTTTAATGTCCATGTTTTCAGTAGTTTCTCTGGTTTAATGTCCATGTTTTCAGTAGTTTCTCTGGTTTAATGTCCATGTTTTCAGTAGTTTCTCTGGTTTAGTTCTGCTGGGTGACGTTAGTCCTCAATCCCAGTCTCTGCAGCAGGAATCAGATCCAGAAGATGCAGCTGCAGAGTTAGAGGCTGATGCCGTTAACGCAGAGCTCTAGTTAACGTCCATTAAAAACAAAGTTACATAGAAAAACACGGGGATCTGCTCTGGGGGGGAGAAGAAGAAGATCCATCTTTGGAAACACTTTCCTACCTAGACGTGGAAAAGAAAACCCAATGTGTCGTGGAAAAAGAAAAAGACGGGGAGAAATGTGGAAAAATAAATATGTTGTAAACTCAAATTAGAGTCTTCTGTATCTGGAATGAATTTATTCTTGAGTCTATAAGGTAACAATAATATAATAATAAGATAACCTTGTTTGAATTGTAAAATGAGTTTGGATAAATACAATCTTTGACTAAAACTACACTAAAAGGGTCCTGGACTGACTAAAATACTCTGAATACACTGAAACTTTACACGACTAAAAGGAGAATGAACGTGACTAAAACTATTAAAAACTAAAATGATAGTTCAACCCAAAGACTAGACTAAAACTAAAACAGGCTGACAGAAACAACACTAGTCCGGCCCGTCAGGCCCGTCTTCGCCTGATCGCTCGCTTGGTTCTTTTAAAGGTTTCCTGCCTCGTTGCACCAGTCGACCTCGCGCCTCCCGCCGACCCGCCTCAGCTCACCAGCGGTTCCTGCTCCAGGCCCCGGGTCAGCACCGCTCCCTTGAGCCCGACTCAAGCACCCGGAGCTCAGTTATTATTAGTTTTATTTGTCTAAACCAGGGGTGGGCGTTTTAGAAACAGAGGAAAATGTGTGTGAGATGTTTCCACGAAGACGATTTTATGGGCGGGTCAACAGGACCGCCGGCCCATCCACCCTCAACCAGGAGCACGTCGCCCTGAGGTGAAACCGCCGGGTCCTCACAGCTTCGTGGAGAACGGAACGAGCAGAACGGATCAGAGTAATGGGGTGGTGTGGGTGTCGGTGCTTTACTTTGTAGGGCAGCACGCCGGCCACGTACGCTCTGCCGTGGATCTTGGTGATGTTTCCTCGCTCCGTCATGTTGACGGGCTGCAGCTCCTTCACCGGGTTCACCGTCGCCAGAATCTCCCCGCCGCCCTTCGGGTAGTAACCCCTGAAAACACACTCAGTTAATGCTGTAGAGGACGGACACGGACACGGACACACACACGGACACACACCTCATTTTGATGTCGCAGTCGAATCGGACTCCGAATTTCTCCAGGATGGGTTTAAAGACCTGAAATGAAAACAGGTGGTTCATTTTGCAGGTAAAATTAACTGGTTTATTTAAACCGAGTTTGAACCTCCGGACTTCTGGTGTAAACGTCTGATTGGAGCGTCTTCGTGGGAGGAAACACAGAAAAACAGAACTTTTTTTTCTCATTTTGTGTATTTAAACCAGACCGGAGGCAAAAATAAATAAAAAACATTTGGTCCTTTATTTCGTTATTCTTTCTTTCTTCTCTTAGTGAGTTATACTGTTGTCTTACTCACTAACCTCTTACGGTTTTTCTACCAGTCCTATCATGTGGGCAACATTTCCAGGAATACTAACAGCTCTTGAAAGAATGTTTTGATATATTAAAATATATCAGTAGATAATTGTGTATTTTTAATATTTAAAATTCAGGTTTCATCTCCAAATTCAGTCCAATTTAAATCAGTAACATTTACTATTCCTTCCTTTTCTGAGGTGGAGGGGGGTGTTGGAGCTGGTTATTCTGCTAGAGGACTTTGGGACTAGTTAGTAGTCGTGTCAATCCTTAAAAGCTCTGGAGTCAATCCTCCAATAGTGTAGAAATAACGGTAGTGCAGTCGCCACACATATCTGATCTCAGCTGATGGATGGAAACATTTATAGTGAGTTCAACATCATCATCCACTTCTCTGTGTTATTGAGCTGCAGTTGAAAACAAGCTCATATGGAAACTGGACCAGGATGATGTTCTACAATCACGCAGGATCAGGACATAACTAGGTCTGGTCCTGGTCTTGGTCCTGATACTCCCTGGTCTCGGTTTCTAAACTACGTGTCTACCAACAACCGAGGACTCTGGCTTTTACACGTCTCCCTCCGTCCTTGAAACCGGGTGTATCTGCAGTCCAGAGTGTGAAGTACCTTGACGGTGTAGTCGATCTGTGGCGCCATCTCTGCGTTGGTTCCGCCCTTCAGGCAGAGCTGCGAGCCGCCGTCGGCGTACAGGGCGCAGGGCAGGGCGGCCTGCAGCAGCAGACACACGCTCCTGAGCAGGGCAGAAACACGCAGTATTCGAGTTGTAAAAAAAAAAAAATCAGGGGGGGTGGTGGATTTTATCATATGGGGACAGATAATTTGTGCTGATTACAAATAATATAATATATTACAAATAATAGCACTGACCAAAAAACCTGCAGAAATACTGCAGGAATGACATAGCAGCAGTTAAATGCAGCCTTCTGTAAGCTTTAAATATCCACTGGGCTTACATCAAATACATCAAAACACAACAATAAAAAACAGTTTTCTGAACTTATCAATATGACTCTGTCCTTCACAGGATAAGTAAAATGGATCACTGCAAAAACTCAAAATCTTAACAAAAATATTTGTCTTATTTCTAGTTAAAATGTCTCATTTTAGTAAAAAAAAATCTCATTACACTTAAAACAAGACTCATCACTGGAAAAAAACAACAATTTTCACCTGTTTCAAGTAGATTTTCACTTAAAATAAATAGAAAAATCTGCCAGTGAAACAAGATTTTTTTGCTTGAGATAAATCTTGTTCCACTGGCAGATTTTTCTACTTATTTCAAGTTAAAATTTACTTGAAACAGGTGAAAATTGTCAAATAAGTTATTTTTCTGGTGTTATTTTTCTGGTGATGACTCTAAATGTTGAAATAGCAGTAAAACCACATTCATTGATGAAATGACATAAGGGATGGAAAGGAGGGATGGCAGTTTTACTGGGGGGATGATTTGGACTGTCTTTATTTCAGGGGGGGATGCCATCCCCCCTCATCCCCCCTCAACTCCAGTACTGGTAACACGGGTCGGTCCCCCACCGCCGGTTCCCCGGATCCTCACCCTGCCGTCTGCGTGTCGGCCGTGTGGTTCCCGGACCGGATCTTTCCCGGGGTCAGGGTGACGTCGGTGGAGCCGATGCTTCCTCCCTGGAGGTCGCCGGAGCACAGGTCTGATACCAGCTGCAGCCCGCTCAGGTGCTGCGGTCTGGACAAAGAAAACCATCACACTGGGGGGACTGGGACCAGCAGGACTGGAACCAGCAGGACTGGAACCAGCAGGACTGGGACCAGCAGGACTGGAACCAGCAGGACTGGAACCAGCAGGACTGGGACCAGCAGGACTGGAACCAGCAGGACTGGAACCAGCAGGACTGGGACCAGCAGGACTGGGACCAGCAGGACTGGGACCAGCAGGACTGGAACCAGCAGGACTGGGACCAGCAGGACTGGGACCAGCAGGACTGGAACCAGCAGGACTGGGACCAGCAGGACTGGGACCAGCAGGACTGGGACCAGCAGGACTGGAACCAGCAGGACTGGGACCAGCAGGACTGGGACCAGCAGGACTGGGACCAGCAGGACTGGAACCAGCAGGACTGGGACCAGCAGGACTGGGACCAGCAGGACTGGAACCAGCAGGACTGGAACCAGCAGGACTGGAACCAGCAGGACTGGACTGGAACCAGCAGGACTGGACTGGAACCAGCAGGACTGGACTGGAACCAGCAGGACTGGACTGGAACCAGCAGGACTGGACTGGAACCAGCAGGACTGGGACCAGCAGGACCGGGACCAGGCCCAATGGGACAACTCACACAGGAAAAGACACTAAAACACACCAAAGATCGATTTTCCGATTCTCATATTAATTCCTTAAAATCGATTTGTATGTCTAAAGATGGATTTTTTTTCATTATTACATTACAACTTTTGGTATTTTTTTGTTTATGCACAAAAAAAGGAATGTTTTGTTGGACACGAGGATAACTAGTGCCATGTTTTTGCCTTTAAATATATTTAAAAGTATGAAAACATTAAAGTTTTCAGTTATAATTGCATAAATTGTGCATAAAATTGTGTTGAATCTCAATAATACTAGTATTAATATGTTGCAGAACTACAGTCATATAATTCATGCAACAGCTCAAAAAACATTTTTAATTACACCAACACAAATCGATATCAGAATCGAATTAAAACGTGATAATCGATAATGATTCTTAAGAATTGGAATCGAATCGATTGTTAACATTTGAATCGATCCCCGGCCCTACAACCTGCATATTTTTACAAGATTTGAGAGTCTTGAGAAAATCTCTACACTAATGAAATCCAATAAAAACATATTTTATCTTTTTGAACCTTCATTTATTGAGGTTAAATAACACTTGCTTTGGAAAAAATATTTGTTGATTTTTTGTATATTATCAAATATCTGAAGGAAAGGAACGTTATCTTTTCAAATAATATAAATTCCAGGCTGAAAAATGGAAATGTTCATGTTTTTCTTCTCTCTAATGTGTAAAATAAACTGAACCCAAACCAGGAAGAAAAAAACAATACAAAATAACAGTGGACTTGTTGAAATGTTAAACTTTATGTTCAGTTTTCTTTTTCCACTGCAGCAGAACTGAACTTCTTCACTAAAACTTAGGACCAATAAGCCATTATTGGATGGTTACATTTTTCTAAATTAAAAAAGGACCAAAATATTATTTTCTACCTTTTTTTTTCCCCATTGTACCAAGCTTGTACCTGACTGTGTCTTCTGTGTACCGTTACACCCCGTTGTAGACCAGGGTAAATTGCGCCCCCCAAAAATGTTTTAGCACCAACCGCTACTGCAAATTGGTTGTTTTTAATCAAGTAATCTGTCTTGTCTTCTGTTATATATTTATAATTGGGCTTTAATAAAGCAAAAGTAAGTTTTATCCGATTAATCGATGGAATATTTCATAGAATAATCGATCAGCAAAATATTGGATAGCTGCAGCCCTAGTGATGTTATCAACATGTGAGGAGCAGGGGTGAGAGGAATGAAATATAGACCCGGAGTGGGAGGAGAGAGAAGAGTGGAGAGGACAGATGATCCACCTGTTATTCCCAGTTTACTGATGCTCACAGCATGAGCAGAAACTAATCGAATGTTAACTAGAAGACAAACGTATCCCTTTATCTAACGCTGCCAGTTTGTCCCTCAGAAGAGCAAACTGCACTACAGCAGCGTAACGTTACATATACATACATACTGTAATGTAACAGCAGCCCACAGCGCCTCCTGGTGGCAGAACACAGGAATATACAGTGAACACATAATGCATTGTCACCCAAATGCAGAGAAAGATTTACGACATATTTAAGAGAAAAAGGAGAGTCCGACTCCGAAGTTAGAGATGAAGAAAAGAGGGAGATCTTGCCTTTTGAGATATTCAAGTATAATTCAAGATCAAGACCTTTTTGGGAAGAGATACAGAAGCATGTTGAAAATATATTTAACGTGACCATGCCATTTAATTGTGAAACGATATTTTTGGGAGACATAATGTTCGAAACATGGAATGTAAAAGACAAAAAACTGCTGACTATACTGTTGGCAGCCAGTAAGACATTTGTTTTTTTTTTGCTTGTAATAAGAAGATAAATCTCGTCCCACTGGCAGATTTTCCTACTTATTTTAAGTGAAAATTTACTTGAAACAGGTGAAAATTGTCAAATAAGTTATTTTTCTGGTGTTATTTTTCTGGTGATGACTCTAAATGTTGAAATAGCAGTAAAACCACATTCATTGATGAAATGACATAAGGGATGGAAAGGGGGGATGGCAGTTTTACAGGGGGGATGATTTTGATCGTTTTTATTTCAGGGGGGGATGCCATCCCCCCTCACCCCCCTTCAACTCCAGTACTGGTTATGGAGAAGATCTCTTTGGCACTGTCCCAATACTATCACTACCCCTAGTTTTCATCCCTACCCCTAAATTTTGTGCGTTCCCATGAGGGTAGTGGTGTCCCAATTCCTCGTTCCACCTAGGGGTAGTGAAGAAAACGAGTGTAGTGGCTATGAATCTGTCCCTACGGATGTAGGGATTTCCGATCCACACTAGCTGACAGAAAAATTTCCCAGAATGCTTTTCGTCGTCATTTGCGGACTAGATCCACAAAAAAAAAATATGGTGGACATTTTTTATTTTTTAGTGAATAAAATATTTTGAGTTAGTTTCTGCATAAAAAGGCATTTTGATTAAATTTCTAGCGAGAAATATATATTTTACTTTCATAATATTCACTCAGTGAATGTACATAATCACTCATTTGCCCGTTGTTGCAAAGTCTTTTTCAAACCTCGCCAGAATAAAGGCTGATTTATGGTTCCACGTTACACCAACACAGAGCCTACGGCGTAGGTTACGCGGCGACGCGCGCCGTACGCCGTACCCTACGCTGTACCCTACGCTGTAGGCTCTGCGTTGATTTAATGCGGAACCATAAATCAGTTCCCGAGCAGGCAGGCAGAAATCTCGAAATTTTCGGAGCAAATTTCTTAACAGGGTAGCTACAACTGTTAGATTTCATCTATTAAACCAACATCTTCCTAAATGATTTATTTCAGCCAGAGGTAATTCTCCACAGAGCTGCAGGTTTCTCCCCGGGACGACGGCGCAGGTTGACCCGGCGATCACGTCTGTACTCCGGCTGCTGCTGCTGCTCCGGGCCGGCGGCTCTTCTCATCTCCGAAAACATCGGGTCAAATTTCTTAACAGGCGTTATTTGGATAAACTGAGCCCAGGTTGGGGATCTTAACGGTTACTTTTACACCTGAAAAAATATTAAAACTTAATAAAGTGGCATATTAACAGCGCTACAGCGGAAATTAAAACAGCTTTTGGCTCTCAGCTTCCTGATTTTAGGGGTGGTGCTTAGGGCTGGGCGATTTTGGACAAAAATAAAATCCCGATTTTTTTCTCTGAAAACCCGATTTTCGATGTAGATTTTTTTGGTAAAACTACAAAAGACAATGGAATAAATTGTTTCAAATATTTTATCTTTATTTTTAAAGAAAAACAGCAAACAAAATTCCCAATTGGAAATGAAGTGCAATTGAAAGATACTGTAAATCCTCCTTGAGTTTAGTAAAGTAACAACATTTACAATTTTCTTGACCAAACAAAGATAACTAGACGAGCTCCGTCTGTAATGCAGCAAGCTGTTAAAAAGGAAAATCGATTTTCCGATTTTCCTTTTTTTAACATCGTCTTGATTAATAAATCCGATTTAGATTTAAAATCGATTAATCGCACAGCCCTAGTGGTGCTGAAAGTAGGAGTAGTGGGAGTATTGGGACAGGGCCCTGGGAAGATTTTAAGGGCCCTAAAATCTGTGGCTTCTTTTTTAGGGGTAGTGATTGAAAGTAGGGAGAGTATTGGGATTGGGCCTTTCTCCCTGAAGGTTGAGAAAGAAACTTTTATAAGATCTGGTCCAAATGGACTGAGTATGTGAAACCAATCACATCTGATTTCATGTGAACTACCTTTTTATGTGATGATTGTAAACATGGTGCTTTCCCTGATTAAAAAAACAACTGTTTTATTTTCTATTTATATTATTCTATTTATGGCACTGCAATTTTTTTATTTAGATTGTATTTGTATCTTTTTTGTAGTTTTATCTCTTTATCTTTTTATGGGTGTTTGGTTTTTGGGTGTTTTATTTATAAATGACTGAGCTGAGAGAGTGATGAGAGTTCTGGTGCTGGTCCTGGACCTGGTTCTGGTTCTAGCTGGGCTCTAGTTCTGCTCTCTGGTTCTGGTCCTGGCTCTAGCTGGGTTCTGGACCGGTTCTGGACCAGTCCTGGTCCTGGTCCAGCCCCATGAATAGGCTAACGTTAGCCTCTTTAGCTCACCTGAGTCCCGGCGTGGTTCTTCCCGCCCGGACCTTGCTCACCTCCACGGCGGAGCCGGTGATCCCGCTCAGCGCCGCGCACAGTCTCAGGATCTGCCCGCCCTGAGGAGAACCGAACCGGGGGGTGAGCCCGGGGCCGACACCGGGCCGGTACCGGCCCTGCAGGGCTCTAACGGCGGGGAAAGTTCTGGTACTCACCCCCTCCATCACGCTGCCGTCGATCTGCACCATCTCTGTCTGCATCCTCACTCTCAGAACCGGACCAGAACTTCAGTCCTGGAACAATAAACTCTGACCGGCCGGTACTTTTCCTGCAGCAGAAGCGAGTCAAGAGTCCAGCGGAACCGGCGCTGCTTCCGTTAGCCTTTCAAAGTAAAGCACTCTCGAAAATCGACGCAGAGTCTACGCTGTAGCCCACAGACATGTCTCTTCCTCCTCCATGGAGCTGCTGCTGATACGTCAACGTAGCCGCCATATTGGATGAGGCAAGACTGTAAACTAATACAAGTAAATGGCCCTTGAATTACATGATAAAAAATATTCTTACATACTCAAATGTGATTGTCAAACTGGCTGATTTAAAAGTCGGTGAATTGAAATTTGGTGAAAGAAAATGTAATAACAAAATACTTGGAAATGTGTTTAAAGAAAAGCTATTCAATGATATCAAAAAATCAACCAAAATAAAGGTAACAGATAATGAAGTAACATTAATAAAGACATACAGTACAGCAGCTACCTTAAATGGCCAATTTCACCCAAAGCAAAAGAAATTCAGTTTAAAATAATAAACAATATTTATCCTGCAGCTGAAATCCTAAGGAGAAGGTTCAAATTTGACGTAGATCCTTGTGTATTTTGTAAAACAGAACGCGAAACAATTGAACATTTATTCTTTTCTTGTTCGATCACGAAGCTTTTTTGGCAAGATGTTTATCGGTGGTTAAAGATTGGGATCAACAACTGTTTGTTTAGCAAGCTTCAGGTCATAATTTATATGGATGGTCTGCCAAAGAAGGTATCCAAGATGGTGAACATAATTCTCATTTTGGGTAAATATCATATACATAAAAATACATGGAAAAACAGCAAACCCTCCATAGTATGTTTTAAAAACGAAATAAAAAGTTATATAACATCTATTAAGGTACTTTCAAAAGAAAATCAGTCTATAAATGATTTATGTGAAACCATGTTATCTCTTGCTCTTTAAGATACAATTTTGCTACGCTTACCGGTAAACACTTTTGTTGAAATGTCAACCCCTGTGATTATTTTATTTTGTGATTATTTAAATTTATTTTATTTTATTTTATTTTTATTTAAATTTAGAAGTTTATCTTGGAAAAAATGTATAGTCACATATTCGCTTGTGTGTTGTGAACTTATGTTTCAGTTGCAAACTAATGTTTCCTCAAAGGAATTTTGTAATTTTGAAATGTTGAATAAAGTTTGTTAAAAAAAATAAAATAAAAATAATACAAGTAAATTGACTTATTTTCATAAAGTTCCTTTCTACAAAGAAATGTACGTTTTACGTCTCATTTATTCATTCACACACGCACTAATATACTTGGGAAACAGTTAGGCACCAAATATAATATATTTAATTTTCTCAGATGGCAAAAATAAGAACTTTATTGATCCCACATAGGAGTAATTCATGTTATATCAGCTATAGAGAACAAGGTAGTGCCGAAAAACAATATATATATCCCCTCATATAAATAAGAAAAATAGAGAAACAAGTAAATGGACTTATTTTCATAAAGTGCCTTTCTACAAAGAAATGTACGTTTTACGTCTCATTTATTCATTCACACACGCACTAATATACTTGGGAAACAGTAAGGCATCAAATATAATATATCCCCCCCTCATAAAAATAAGAAAAATAGTGAAACATATTTTCTCATCAACAAAGCATATTTTACATAAACATATTTTAAAATTTTCAAGTAACAAAATTACATTTGAACCATTTTTCAGATTTTTTCAGTTATTTTATTGCCTGAAAAATGATGCAAATATGTTATTTGAAAAATTTTAAATATGTTTTGTTGATGGGAAAATATGTTTCTCTATTTTTCTTATTTTTGTGAGGGGATATATATATATATATAGTTTTTCGGCACTACCTTGTTCTCTATAGCTGATATAACATATATATTTGATTTTCTCAGATGGCAAAAATAAGAACTTTATTAATTCATTTCATTTCATTTTATTCTTTATTTCATTCAAAAAACAAAACAATATAATACAAACACAAATACAAATGTTCCTAACTTATGAATGAAAAGGGAGCAGAAAGAAGAAGAATCTTATCTGATCTGCCCCTTTCACAAATAACAAATTAAAAATAATAATAAAAAAACAACTAAGTGAATAAAAACAACTAAAATTAAATTAAAATAACATTAAAATAAAATTACCACTGCCTACGGGTATGTCAATCAAACTCAACATTTTTCGTTATATTTCCTTAACATACAGGTGTTGTGGAATTTATCAAAAACCAGTTCAGAAGTCCGCTCGTGGTATAGAGAGGTTTTAATCAGTTCAGCCGGCGGTCGACATAACCATCGCAGATCGAGTCTGTATTTGGTGTGTCGACACAAATTGCTTTGTCCAAAGGGTTTTTATACAAAAGTTACAGGAATAAACCAGCCCACTGAGAGCCAGTCAGATGTGTGAATCCTTTAGCTTTGGGACCACCCCTTTGGGATCAGGAAGTCCGTATGGTCTTTGTCTCTGTGGGGGCTGGAAGTCTCGGCACTCCCCTGGGACTCGAGTGACGTTGTAACCAGATTCTATTACAAGGAGTTTAACAAATGCAGGAATACACGAATCAGGCAAGAGACAAAAAGTAATTTACAGTCGGATGTGAATCGTGCCAAATGTCATTATCAGACATTTGGCATGACTGACACAGACCTCCAAATCACCCCATGGGGTGCTCTCTGGATTCATGTCTGTTTGAACCAACTTCCAGGTGTCGGGATCTGCCCGGGGGGTAGGAAGTTGAGTAGCAAGTTGGAGCTTCCTCAAAAGGTCTTGAGTCTAGTTCAAAGCCCTGCAGGAGGTAGGACTGGGGCGACCTCCCCCTGCAGGGGGCCAAGCTGTCAAAATTCTTCATCAATTCACAATTTTTTTTTTTTTTTCTTTTTGTTGAATTACAGTGGAGTAGTGATACATATTTTGCAAGTGAACCTTAAACATGTGATCAGAAGTCAAATAACAACAAGCCAACAAAACAAATTCAAATATCAAGTAACCAACGTGTCCTAACTGTTCTTTAAAGCAATCAAAAAACTAGTTGCGACAGTTGTATGTAACGTTTTAGCAATGTCTTTCAAGTGATGCGTTATTTCTTGGACTGTGGCATTGCGGGTATAAATGTACAACATTCAGTTTTAATGACAGCACAAGTTCCCCTTGAGAAGCTAGTAAGTAGTCCAATGTAGCACGATTCCGCAAGGCCATCATCCCTAGAGCAGCCATCTCCCGTGAGAGCATCGGCATGCCCCCTGTTGCGGTCCTTGCCGAATCCTCAATGGAATCGGGCAGTGGTTTTTGGCTTGTTTTAGGCTTAACAAGCGGTTCTTCAGAAGGAGAGCATGTGGAGTCACAGTTTGGCCTGTGCTGCTCCTTTGCTCCCCTGCTCTCCTGCTCCCCTGCTCCCCTGCTCCCCTGCTCCTCTGCAGAGGTCCCAGGTGCTGGAGCTCAGCTACTTCCGGGCAGGAAGAAGAAGGAATCGGCTGGTTTCCGCTGCATGGTCGAGGAGTTGTGTTCTTGCAGTGGGATGCGTGGAACCAGGTTAGACGCCCCTCACACTTGACGGCGGTGTTGGTGGTGAGCAGGACGTGTTGAGGTTTAGACCAGCGAGGTTTCAGGGCGTTTTTCCGTCGGAACTCCCTGACACAGACCCAGTTGCCGGGTTGGAGGTTATGGCACGGTTTGTTACTAGGAGGAGACTGGACAGCTTTTACTTGTCTGTGGATTGACTGGACAGCAAAAGTTTAGAGTACAACAGAATGATATCATGGATTCATCCATGGCATGGAAGTCCATCTTCTTCATATATACAGAACTGAATTGCTTGGTATGGTCATAGGTCTACCCATAATCCTTTCATGAAGCGTGAGTTTTGTGCTTCCTAATGGGTGTTTAACAGGTGTCAACATTGTCCATTTAAGTCCAGTTTAAAATTCTCTGCACATACAAAAACATTTTCATACATGAACATTTTCATACAAGAATAATTTCATATCCCTCACATAATGTCTATTTGCAGAGCTTCAAAAAAAGTCACGGTGGGGGGAGTGTTGATAATGTTTGCAATATTTTTATAGGATGCAAATCTTGGAGCTTATCAGTCTTTCAACACTATCTGACACATTCCCCCTTTTTCTCATCTGTGATTGCCAACTGTGATCAGCTATTCACGTGTACAAGGATGTGGGTGCAACAACGCGGCCGTCGTTGCTGACCCACAAATTATTTACATTTTTACAACCATGGGAATGCTACAATCCGTTTTTTTCTTCACCTCAGTAGTCTTCTTGTAGGAGAGCTACATCATTAGGAGAAACCAGGTCGTTAGCGGGTATAGAAGGGCAAAGTTTTACATAGACAGGTAAGCCAAATTTGGCAGTTTCTTTTGCTGCATGGTCAGCTGAAGCATTGCCTAGTGAAAACAGGGTTGGACTGGGTGTGGGCTTCACATTTAACAAAGCAATAGATGAAGGTAGTTGACAGGCTTGTAACAGTTCACCAATCAATTAACCACATTTATCTCCGAGGATGAGATAAATTCTTGGTTCGCCCACAATATATAAAATCTATAAAATACAATATACACAACCAAAAGCATATCTGGAATCTGTATAGATTGTAACAGTTTTACCTTTTGATCAGTATATATAGTTTCATCTACTTGGGTGGAGCTGGAGGAGGAGGGCGCTTTCAACAATTAAGAATTATCACAAATTGTATAACCTGCGTATGGTATTCCATTTTTATAAGCAGAGCCGTCAGTGAGGAAAACAGGAAAGGTCAGGACGAGTGTTAAAGACAGAGGTGTCAAAAGTATTCACATTCATTACTCAGGTAGAAGTATAGGCACTAGAGTTCAAGAATACTCCTGTAGAAGTTGAAGTATCAACTCAAAATTTATTATATATACATTTTTTTCTAGTAAAAGTATAAAGTACTGGTTTCAAAAGTACTTAAAGTATAAAAGTAAAAGTAATATAAGCGGGGAAAAACCATTAAGGCTAAAAGCCATTGAAAATGAATGCATCTTAGTATAATGCAAATATATTAAAGAACCATATATGTGTACTATTGAGCATTAACATGTGTTTCAGAGAGCAGACACGTACAAACCAAATATGTTTATACTTCTCATCCAACCACAACCAAATTCACTCTATCCGGATGGCACAATTTAACTGGATAGTTTTTTAAAGGCCGAAATGAAATAGAGTAAGGCTGTTTTTTTAAAACGTAAGGAGTAAAAAGTAAAGATAATTGCGTGAAAATGTAAGGAGTAAAAGTAAAACCGTCTGAAAAATAATTACTCCAGTGAAGCATACACAACCAAAAGTTCTACTTAAGTAAGGTAATGAGGTATTTGTACTTCGTTACTTGACACCTCTAGTTAGAGATTAGTTATACATGCATTCAGAGACGTTATAGTAGGCCACAGACAGATTTCCATGCACTTACATGATGAATTTTACCATAGGCAGGATAAGATTATGTAAATTGGGATGTTCTGATTTGGCTCACCCCAATGGGAGCCGATCATTGGCTGTTTCCTCTGCGCCTCCTCTCAGCGCTCAACCTGTGTAGGAAACACTTTTGAAAAAGACATTAGTATTTTCATACATTTCAGATTCTTTTTTTTGCGTTATCCAGGCCTACCCTTTGTGGAGGGCAATTAGCAAATATATTTTGCATGTACCCTGGAGGGAATCCATCAATCTGATCTTGTGACCGACCACAATTCTCTTTTGCTGTCAAAATTGTTTTAGCATAAAGTTCCCTGGGATTATCAATTTTCCTTTGAACTGTTAAGGCAATAAATACTGTGAAAAAAGGTCTGAGCTTGCTCTGGTGTGATTTTGGCAACAGCTGTGGGATTAAAAGGGAATTCTACAAGCATCAAGTACTTTGCGCATCAAGTACTTTGCCTTTCAAATCATGTGACAAAGTTATTAGTTTAACAGCTGTTTCCTCTAGTCATTTTTTGTGTATTTATTTAAATTCTCTTACTATTATTTTAGTTCTCTTTCGGCTCCAAATTTTGTAGACAACAGATTTTTGTAAAATCTAGTCGTCATCAGAAGTGTCATCGTCACTTGATTCTTTAATCTGTTTCATCGGATAAAGGTTTTGATTTTATCATTTAACTGGTTCTCTAATTTCATTTTTGTCTGCGTTGTGTTTTTAAATCCTTCTAGCCATCAGCTTTTTATTTTGATCAGTAAGCGAAGCTATTTGAGATTCTGCATTACGGCGTCTACCTTCATCCCTCCAAAAATCTGAGGGAGTTTGAAGTGCTTTTTAGTTATTTTAACAATATTTAATACTAACTAAGTAACAAACAAAACTAACAAATAAAACTATCGGTACCGTGATTACCATACATGTATTTAAAGAACTGAAAAACTTCCCAAAAACTTTCCAACTATCAGTCTACCTGAGCATATAAATCATTCCTGTTGATGCAAAGAAGAGCGAGTCGATTCTTGCAGAAATGAAATATACTCCATTTTGGGGAGAGCGTGTCATCCCCACTTATAAAATAAAAGGGCAGTTTCTCTTCTCTACATACAGTATGTCTATTTTCTCACAAATATATCAGTGTTCCAACACTTACGGACCCCACGTCCTGCATATGCATAAGAATAGTCCCCCTGGACTATCTTTTTATTGGTACCAGACCAACCATGGCGCTCTTGGCCATTTCTCTCTTTAATGTTACCCGAGATATTAAACCTTTTTTTAGAAGAGCGAGTCAGATTCTTAAGGCAGGAGAAGCAGAACATTCTCACAACACAATCAAATTCAAGTGTTATGAAATTGTCAGCATTCCTAAAACATCTCTACAATAACCTTCCCAATAACACAAAATAATAATAAAAAATATAACCTTCACAACCACACAGCGGACTTACCTAAATTTAAGGATAACGTCAACTTTCTCTGGCACTCCAGTTCACAGACTTTCGACAACAGCCCAGAAACAATAATTTGGGATTTAAATGGATCCCTTACCTTTGAAAATTTAGATAGAGTCGCTGGTTGTGCCGTTGGTCTGGAAAAGGAGTTTCCGTCGAAGGTTTATTGTCAATCCGGGTCACAGCACCAAATTGTTGTGGAATTTATCAAAAACCAGTTCAGAAGTCCGCTCGTGGTATAGAGAGGTTTTAATCAGTTCAGCCGGCGGTCGACATAACCATCGCAGATCGAGTCTGTATTTGGTGTGTCGACACAAATTGCTTTGTCCAAAGGGTTTTTATACAAAAGTTACAGGAATAAACCAGCCCACTGAGAGCCAGTCAGATGTGTGAATCCTTTAGCTTTGGGACCACCCCTTTGGGATCAGGAAGTCCGTATGGTCTTTGTCTCTGTGGGGGCTGGAAGTCTCGGCACTCCCCTGGGACTCGAGTGACGTTGTAACCAGATTCTATTACAAGGAGTTTAACAAATGCAGGAATACACGAATCAGGCAAGAGACAAAAAGTAATTTACAGTCGGATGTGAATCGTGCCAAATGTCATTATCAGACATTTGGCATGACTGACACAGACCTCCAAATCACCCCATGGGGTGCTCTCTGGATTCATGTCTGTTTGAACCAACTTCCAGGTGTCGGGATCTGCCCGGGGGGTAGGAAGTTGAGTAGCAAGTTGGAGCTTCCTCAAAAGGTCTTGAGTCTAGTTCAAAGCCCTGCAGGAGGTAGGACTGGGGCGACCTCCCCCTGCAGGGGGCCAAGCTGTCAAAATTCTTCATCACAGGCTTTAATTGTTCTTTTGAATGTAATGTTTGATTTGGATTCTTTGTTTTCTTTGTTCAGATTGTTCCATAAATTCATTCCTTTCACAGAAACACAACGTTCCATCAATTTAGTCCTGCATCTTGGTTTTATAAAAATCTCTGTTCCTTTTAAGTTATACTTGCTTTTTCTTTTTTCAAATCTTTTCTGAATGTTGATTGGTAAAGTTTTTTTATGAGCTTTAAACATCATTTGCAGAATATTATAGTCTACTAATTCATGAAATTTCAACAAATTTAACTGAAGGAATAATGGATTTGTTGGATCTCTATATCGTTTTCTACTAATTATCCTTATGGCTCTTGATCCTACATTATAGGAGTAATTCATGTTGTATCAGCTATAGAGAACAAGGTAGTGCCGAAAAACAATATATATCCCCCCTCACAAAAATAAGACAAATAGAGAACCATATTTTCTCATCAACAAAATATATTTTAAATTTTTCAAATAACAAAATAACATATTTGCACAATTTTTCAGGCAATAAAATAACTGAGAAAATCTGAAAAATGGTTCAAATATGTTATTTTGTTACTTGAAAATTTTTAAATATGTTAATGTAAAATATGCTTTGTTGATGAGAAAATATGTTTCTCTATTTTTCTTATTTTCATGAGGGGGGGGATATATTATATTTGGTGCCTAACTGTTTCCCAAGTATAGTAGTGCGTGTGTGAATGAATAAATGAGACGTAAAAAGTAAATGTATTTGTAGAAAGGCACTTTATGAAAATAAGTCCATTTACTTGTATTATTTTACAGCGCAGTCTTGCCACATCCAATATGGCGGCGACGTTGACGTATCACAGCAGCTCCGTGTATGCCGTACCCTACGCCGTAGGCCTACGTCGGTGTAACGCAGAACCATAAATCAGCCTTAAGTCAAGCGAACCGCGTCACCGTCGCTACTTCCGCTACTGCCTTTCAGAAGAAATAACGTGACGAAGTGAAAAAGCATTTCAGCGTCGAAAACGGTCTTTGATTGAACAAAATACTTTGGTGATGCTGCTTTTAGCCACTAATATTAGTCCATGGGCCAGAGCCCAAAATATCCCTTGTCAGTACCACTCAAGGTGACAAAACTTAATTATGATTTTGGAAAATATCCATGTCGCATTTTAGATGCTGCTGCATATCCTGTACGGATATCAATGTTTCACAATATTGTCTTTGGTATCATTTTAAGCATTCATTCAAGCTAAGATGTGAATCTTTCTGACCAACATAGAGGTCACTGCAGCTCTTTAAACTATAAACACACATTTTTACACAATTTTTGCCTAAATGATATACTATCTTTTAGCCCTGTGTCATCTAAGAACAACAGAGACACAAAATACCAAAACTGGAATACTCACAGGACCCCTTTAAAATGATACCAAAGACTCTGGCCACTCAGGAAGGGTTATCATACCAAAATATAATCTGCAGACATGGATCTTTTCAAAAATTATAAGCAAGTTTGGTCACCTTGAGTGGTGCTGATATCTAGTCTGGCCCATGGACAAAATGCTCCAAAACTGTGGAACAGTCTGCCGGAGGATCTGAGAGGAGCTGGAAATGTGGACATTTTTAAACGTAGACTAAAAACTTTTATGTAGCATCACATTTTATAGTTTCATTCTGTTTAACATTTTTTTTAGAGGTATTTGTTTTATTTATTTATCTATTTCTTGTAATGTTTTTATTAGTATTATATTTTATTGTTGTGGACTGATTATCTTTTAGCCTTTTTTTTTATTTTATTAACATACAGTACAAACAGAGACAAAAGACGACGTGTGTGTGTGTGTGTGTGTGTGTGTGTGTGTGTGTGTGTGTGTGTGTGTGTGTGTGTGTGTGTGTGTGTGTGTGTGTGTGAGTAAATAATATAATGAAAATAGATAAATAGTTTAAGAATATTAATTTGAAAGTAAATAAATAAACAAATAAATAATTATCATATAGAGTGGTGTAATATAGCACAATATAATATAAATATATGTAATACTATAATAGCATAATAATATAATAATATCCTAATATAACATAATAATTTTTATAATATTATAAAATATAACAAAATGATATCACGATACTATAATATATAACAAATAATAATACTATTTGATTTGATTTGATTTATTTTATTGTTGTACATGTAAAAAAAAACACTTCATTAGAAGTTTAAGAAAACAACAAAACAAAGAATTTCATCCTTTAAAACTTGCTATCTTGATTTACATGTGCCAAAGAAGGAGTAGGAAGAAGTGTAAACTTTTTTAGTCCTACCCCATTCACTGATCATTTAACCTGTATTTATAAATATTCACAGGCTGTACTCACACTGCTAAATAACAGTATTATTATTATCATTATCATTATCATTATTATTATCATTTTTATTATTATTATTATTATTATCATTATTATTATTATTATTATTATTATTATTATATACTGTAATTATACTCACACACATACTTATACATGTATACATATGTTGTGCCCGCCCATATGCCCATCTGAACTCTGAATTTATAAATGATTATGTATTCATGATTGGGTGAACATTTTCAGAACAGTAAAGGCCGAAAGCTATAGTCAGTTTTATGAACCCTGCTGCCAACTGCTGGTCATCTCGGCCCAAAACCCCTGCCGCTGCTCCTTTTCATTCTCTTCTCAACTACATCTCGTCCTGGAACAGCTGGATCTTCTTGGCTCTGGGCCAAAGATCCCACCTCTCTCTCCCCCCGGGCTGGGGGGAGGCAGGAGGCCTGCTCGGACCGGGCCCTGCGGGGTCCGGCCGTTGAAGCCGCGGTTCCCCGGGAGCCTCCGGCTTCCACTAACTCTGTCCTCTAAGTTCACAGATCCAAGCTTCCGACGCCCACGCGCCCCCGGCAACCAGATCGGGACACAGCTGCGACTCAGACTGAACCCCCCTTCCCGCTCTGAGCCCCTGTCTGCCAACCGGCGCAGGGATCGGGGACGGACGGCCGGCGTCTCGCCCGGCGTGAGCTCTCCCGGGGCCCGGACGGCCGCGCGTCGGCGACCGGCGCAGAGAGGGAAGCACGGCGGAGAGACCGGTCCCCCCGCCGCGCCTAGGAATGCGTGTGAGCCTCCGTTTTGGTCCGGAACCACGGCCCGGCACGAGGCGGCCCCGCCGCTGTCTAATCCGTTTCAGGGGAAGGGACGGGACGCGATAGCCTGACTGCGAAACCCCAGCAGGACCGCGAACCCAGTCGACAAACCCGCAGGCACCCGATTCCGGATCCCAGAGGAGACGTGAGCCCGCGTAGCAGTGATCAGTAGGATTTAAGAGTGTTCAGAACTGTGTGTGAGATTGTGAGACCTGGGTTATCAGTAACTTAAGAGTGTTACAGAGCTAAATCTGTGTTCAGAGCTGAGATTACATCATCATTGTTATCATTATCATGTTTGATTATTTGGTAGTCGTTGTTTGCTGCAGCAACTACAGATGTCAATAGATCTGGATCATAAAATATTTAACTGAAAACCATAATTTATCATTGTCCAATGTAAGAGAGTAATCGCTTACATTAATCTCATGTAGCTACACAAGAGATGCATTGCACCAGATTACAGTTCAGTTGCTAATTTATCTGCAATCCATGAAGCGAAGCCCCCCCCCCCAAAAAAAAACAAAAAAAAAACGACTAACGGGACAGCTCGGCTTTGGTTTGGAACTTGTGAGGCTGACATGAACCACGTGGAGTTACTGGCAGCTCCGCCCTTTAACCCCTCCCATAGTGCTGCCGCTGCAGGTGACCGATCCGTCACCTCTGGCACAACCATCCTCCTCCCAGCGCGCACTTGCTCTAAAGGCACCGCCTGCGTCTCTGCTCTTGTTGGACGCAGATACCTCATCCGTCGTCCCTCTCGCCAGATTCCGTCCTCCCTCCCGCAACCCTCTGCGAACCTCCAGCCAGCCTAACTCCGTTTACAGCATGTGGAAGTCCGCCGGTAAGTTCACTGAAGGTGGGAAGTTTACATCCATTCAAGGGCGAAACTTTAGTTTCAGAGGTGGGGGTGGGGGTGGGGGCACAAGTAGGAACGGCACATTTGTGCGTGTGCTGTAGCGTGGATGTGCAGTGTGGCTTTGTAAGACTACAGGACTGTCTCAGAAAGTTAGAATATTGTGATAAAGTTGAAATGATGAAATTAAAAAAAACAAAAATGTCATACATTCTGGATTCATTACAAATCAACTGCAATATTGCAAGTCTTTTATTATTTTAATATTGCTGATTATGGCAAAGACAAGGCAAAGGAGAGATACACTAGAGGGCTCATTCTTTTGGGTTTGGAACGCTTCATCTGACATTATTACTAGAAAACTTACAACGTATACAAATTTTTTCATAAATCCTGCCCCAATCCTGCCTCATGCTCCTTTAACACAAAAGTTAAACCTGCGGTAGACACCACACTACGTTGTAGTGTCACCCAAACTAATTGTTTGATAGTCATTGCAATTCATAATTTACTTTAATTTAATCTCTACAGCTGGTATTTAAACTTTAAATGGGCATATTGGTGTAACAAATGATCAGCTGTGTTCTCTTTCTCAAATGTGTCCCCCCCACCTATCATATTGTATGCATTTTAATAGAAAGAAGTTTGTGCAATAATTACACAAATGACTCCCATCAGGATATATTAATAATTCACCTTAAGAAAGCAGAGGAAAGCCAGTTTCAAATCTTCCGGGCGCGCGTGTCAAGCGCTTGCTGAAGCGTGCACTGCTGCGTACAGTCAAACCACACCCATATGACTGAAACACCTGTAGTAAAAGGACTCCCACACTAGTAAGAAACCCTTCTCCCTGTGGTTTTGTCTGTGGATTGAGAAGATATTGGAGTTGTGGATTCAGGAAAGGAAAGAACACTAGACACTAGAAGCTAGACACTTCCTAAATAGCAAATCACTCCACACTCTACTGTTCAATGGTTCTACCTTATTTAAATTACTGCATAGAGGTCTGGGGCAATACATATAAAAGTACTTTGGAACCAGTATTCATTCTCCAAAAAATAGCTATCAGAATTGTGCACAATGCCGGTTATCCAATCCATTATTCATTAAATCCAAAATAATAAGATTGTTCAATATTGCAGAGTTAAGGACTGCACAAATAATATACAAAGCCAGAAATAACCGCAAATAACAGCAATAACAGCAAATGTTTCAGGAAAGACAGGGGAGATATGAACCAATTAATTTTAAATTACAGACATGTAGAACTACAAGCAAATAATTTTGCATTTCAAACAGTGGAGTGAGGCTATGGAACAGTCTGAGTAAAGAGGTGAAACAATGGCCAACCATCTACAGTTTCAAAAGCAAATACAAAGAAATGATTTTTTCCAAATACAGGGAAGAGGAGACATGAGGTAGTGATTGTGTGGGGATTCAACATAATGTACTTATATAAAATATAATAATTATTATATTGTTTATGATAAGATGTGTGTGTGTGTGTGTGTGTGTGTATATATATATATATATATATATATATATATATATATATATATATATATATATATATATATATATATATATACGGTATGTATGTATATTATTTATAATTTCTCAGGTATATCATTTATCTATAATGCTCAGGTATATCATTTATTTATAATACTCAGGTATAATATTTATAATGCTCAAGTATATTTATATTTATAATGCCCAAGTATAATATTACAATGAAGTGCTGTAATATTATTATATTATTATAATGTAATAACAGGTATAGCAAAGCAAAATTTCAAGCAAAATTGAAATAGAAGCAAGGGGTAGGACTCAATAAGTTTTTTACTTCCTCCTACTCCTGTTCGAGCATGAAGGTTTATTTCCCTTGGATTTTGTTTATTTGTTTTGTGTAATTGTTTTTTTTTTTTTTTCTCTCTGTATGCTCGAAATAAAGATTTCAGATTATTACTTAAAACGTATTTTTTTTCTATTCATATAATTCTATTTATGGCACTGCACTTTTTATTTTGATTTTATTTGTATCTTTTTTATAGTTTTATCTTTTTATCTTTATATGGGTGTTTGGTTTTTGGGGTGTTTGATTTGTTTATGACAGTGCTGAGTTTGTGAGATGGAGATGTCAATTTCCCGGGCCCGAAGGAACCTCCCAAAGGATTAATAAAGTCATCTGAATCTGAATCTGAATTCTATTTAAAAACAACTCATAGCCACTGAATGAAATGGCTGGTAAAGACATAAAAGAGAGTTCTGATTAAAGTTCAATTCTAACTGAATATATCTGGAGGGTTTTAGGAACGTGTTGCTTAAAGCAGCAGTAAAATATTAAAGCAGTTTTAAATAACACCCTTTAAATTTAGGTTATGTTGAACTTCAGAATCAGAATCAGAAATGGCTTTATTTCGCCAAACGTACACAGGAATTTTATCTGGTAAAAACAGCACCACTGAGCAATAAAATAACAATTAGAAATAAAAATAGAAAAAAATATAATTAAAAAATATATATGTAATATGTACATTCACCAGGAGTATTTACAGGATGGAAGGAATAAAAAATTAAATAAAGTGTTCTTTAAGACACAAATGACGTGTGATTTTTATATTATTTATATAATGTTTTACTCAGTTGCTCTGTTGCATATAGATAAGTATCATAAAGGCTTGCCAGAACAATGGGACCGTTATCTGTGTGTTGGTAGTTCAAGGCTCGTTATCACTCATGAGAATGTTTCGTACAGTAAACAATGTTGGAATGAGGAGAGATACAGGTTTTTGAATGTTTGTGGGGGCAAATAAATTTGGCACACCCAGTCTTTTTTCTGGCTACGTCACTGCTGTCGTTCATGGTAAAAGCCGGTGTTTTGTCCGTGTGTGTACGTGCTTTTATTGCACCTAAAAGAAGAGGGAATCTTTGTCCCCCGTAGATGAAGTCAGAACTGTCTTCATCAGTGTCTCCGGTCTGGGAGTTGGACCTGCACAGCTGCTGACCTTTTATCTGACCTGACGGACCACCGTTTTTGTTCTGGGGGACGTTTCCAAAAGATGACTCAGTAAAAGATCTGTAAAGTACAACCATCAGAGTTTTGTCTATTAGAAACCTTTATTACTTCACTTCTTCAAGAGGTCCAGTTTCTGCTAATAAGCACAGTTTTTAATGATTTTGCGCGGATCGAAACATACAGTAACTGATGGTTGAGGAGCTGGATGGTCTGAACTATTTTATTTGCTAAATCGATCCAATGCAAAATCATAAAAAAAACATGCTTATAATTCACAAAACACAGTTTAAACAATATGACCAAATCCGCTACGACCCGGTGTGTCAGTGGTGCCGTTCACCGGGACCAAAAGCCGATGGTTGGTGTTGATCCGGGACCAACCTTGTTAATGAGCATCAAACTCACTCTTATCTATGCGGAAATAGAAAGAAGGCTTCCCAAAGTGGGATCTATGGTGAAATAGGAAACTGAAGATGTTCACGCTATAGATAGATATGTGTTCAACAAGCGTATCAAAACTTATGCCAAATGTACTAACATTTACCACATGTATACACACATATATATATATATATATATATATATATATATATATATATATATATATATATCCCCTCAATCACACATACACACAGACAGTAAAAGAAAAAAAAATAAAGAAAAAAAATTAAATTAAAGAATAAATACAGACTTCAAACTAATAGTGCCGTAAAGTAAAATTAAGATTAAAATTTAAAAGGCAGGATCAGCACATTCACATCGCCAGTGTAAGTTTTGTTATTCAGTTAATGTCATCCATTTCATTGGTCAAGAAAGACATAAATGAGTCCCAAATTTCTATAAATTCTGTCTGTTTACCTCTGACAATATCAGTCAACCTCTCCAGTCCAAGACCCGTCATCAGCTCCTTCTTCCAGAATCCAAGTGATGCTGGTTCAACGTTTTTCCAGTGTAGTGCAATCATTCTTCTCGCATGGAGAAGTCCAAAATCAGTCATTTTTGATTGCTTTGTTGTGTTGATCGTGTCTTGGGTGTATATTCCAAGTATGCAGACTTTTGGCATCAAAGGAATGTTACACTTGGTCATCAATGATAAACATTTGACTACCTTTTCCCAGAATACCAGAATCTTATGGCATTCCCATAAGCAGTGCATCAAAGTTCCCTTTTCAATCAGGCATTTAACACAAACATCTGGAATGTTAGGGGGAAAATGGTGAAGTTTAACAGGGGTTATGTAAACCCTCATTAACCATTTAAACTGCAGCAATTTAAATCTTGTGTTAATTGAATTATTTTGGGCCTTTAAACACGCCAATCCCCAATCCCTCTCACTCATCTCATCGTGTATGTCTGTTCTCCAGGCATTTAATCTATCGGATGCTGATTCAAATGAGTGTTTTGCAAAAAGGTTATACAATCTACACATAATGTTTCTTACCACCCAAATTATTGGGCACAGTTTTCTCAATAACTGACAGCGGGGGTGTGGTCATGATTGTCTTATATTTTGATGCTATAAAACTTCTTATTTGTAAATATTTGAAAAAATGTTTTCGGGGAACTTGATACCTCTGACACAAATTTGTATAAATGTGAGGAAGATACTCTCAAAATAAAGATCCAAAACCATCCCAATTCCTTTTTCGGCCCATAATTTAAATCCCTTATCCAGTTTACCCGGTGTCAATTCAGTCGAAGCTAAGGTATGGCAAGGTTACGAGTCACAGAACTTAACTAGAGTATCAATCAACACGTCCAGCAAATACTCATCACAGAAGTCTATGGAGCTTATCTGTGTGGTCAAGAAAATTGGAACTTTTTCAAATGCAGTCTCGCTCACTGAAAAAACTCAAAATCTTACCAGGAATATTTGTCTTATTTCTAGTTAAAATGTCTAATTTTAAGTCAAAAAATCTCATTACACTTAAAACAAGAGTCATCACCAGAAAAATAACTTATTTGACCATTTTCACCTGTTTCAAGTACATTTTCACTTAAATAAGTAGAAAAATCTGCCAGTGGGACAAGATTTATCTTCTCATTACAAGCAAAATAATCTTGTTCCACTGGCAGATTTTTCTACTTATTTTAAGTGAAAATCTACTAGAAACAGGTGAAAATAGTTGTTTTTGAATCTTGTCTTAAATGTAATGAGATTTTTTTTGACTAAAAATTAGACATTTTAACTAGAAATAAGACAAATATTCTTGTTAAGATTTTGAGTTTTTGCAGTGTAATAACTAGTGAAATCGATCATGTTGTTCTGATTTGCATTTGTAGTTATTCTATATGTATTAAGTAATAGAATAATCAATAGAAATAGACACAGAGTAATTCCATAAATGTATTTAAAAAACAAACATTTACATTTTACCTTGAAGCCAAGGTGTGGCGGCTGCCGGACCTTCATACCCAATTGACGCCCCTGCCCGGTGTAAACTGTCCATTTCGAGCGCATTTTTCTCTTCTTCAGACTGAAGAGTTAAGGCTGATTTATGGTTCTGCGTTAAATCGACGCAGAGCCTACGGCGTAAGGTACGCGGCGACACGCACCGTACTTTGCGTGTCGCCGCGTACCGTACGCCGTAGGTTCTGCGTCGATTTAACGCAGAACCATAAATCAGGCTTTAAGAAGAGAGTTTTATCCAGTGTTTTGGGGCGGATGCTTTTGGATTGGGTTGCCAGGTTGTCAGGTACCACGACACAAGAAACACCATTGACTCATTTCACTTTAAAATCGGGAGATAAGTGGGATAAATTACAAATCGGGAGCAGGGCGGGAGAAATGGTTGAAAATCGGAAGACTACCGCATAGATTGGGAGTGTTGCCAGGTATTGTCTTACTTACGTGATCAAATCAGCCGCTTTCATGGGCGCTCCTATTTCAGCCTTTACGGCAAATGAATGAATGCGGCTCAGAAACAAAAGTACTGAGTTTGAGTATTGGGTGAAATTAAGGGAGAATTCATTTTTATAGTCTCTGCAAAACAGAACCGTAAGCAAAAAAGGCGACTGACCTTTTTAGAAAAGTAAGGCATTTGAAGTTTAGATCTTAATATTTCAATTTTTCCACAGTTAAATTGTTTGAAATTCCGTGTGCTTGTAGTGATTCTAGTTGTGAAGACGGCTATATGAGGCATTGGGTGAAATTATGGGAGAATTCATTTTTATAGTCTCTGCAACACAGAACCTGAAGCAAAAAAAAGAGAATAGTGTTTCATCCTTTTCTTTTACAGTAAGAGTGTGCAACTATTACAGTGGAAGTATGGGTAATGGTAATGAAATAAATATATGAAAAAAAATATATCTGCATTACCTCAAACTCAGTAACTTTATATCTTTCTGTTTGTGTTTACTATGTTTTCTCTTGTACATTATTCATTTTTCTAAATTTTATATTGCTCTTTATTTTATTATTTAGCTATTTATTGGTTATTTCTATTTTATTTTTTTGTATAAACCGTTGAGCGTGTGTGTGTTTGGCTGCTGCAGGATTGAATTTCTCCTCTGGGAGATCAATAAAGTACGACGGAGTATTAGGGCCAAACTAAGACAAAAAAGGAAATTACGAGAATAAAGTCATAATATGAGAATAAAGTCGTAACATTACGAGAATAAAGTCATAATTTTGCGAGAATAAAGTCATAATAGAATAAAGTCGTAATAGAATAAAAGTCGTAACATTACGAGAATAAAGTCGTAACATTACGAGAATAAAGTCGTAAAATAACGAGAATAAAGTCGTAATTTATGAGAATAAAATCGTAATATTATGAGAATAAAGTTTTAATATTATGAGAATATAATTTATGAGAACTCTAACAGGAAGAGCATCTTCTCCCTGTGTTAAAATTAGGAATATTGAGCATCTTGTAAAGTTCTATTTATATATTTATAATATATTTAATATTACGACTTTATTCTCAAAATATTACGACTTTATTCTCAAAATATTACGACTTTATAATGGTAATATTATGTCTTTATTCTCGTAATTTTACGACTTTATTCTCGTAATTTCCTTTTTTTTTTGGTCTTAGTTTGGCCCTAATACTCCGTCGTAATAAAGTCTTCTATTCTATTCTATTCTATTTTATTCTGAGCTGCATTGATTCATTTACCGTAAAGGCTGAAATAGGAGCGCACATGAATACCAATGATGATGACGTCTGGTTTGACCGCAGTCGTGAAACTTCTGTCTGGGCAGCTCAGCCATTTGCGTGTCGTTCAAAAAGTCGAAGAATGCTGCATTTTTCCTTCAGCTCGTTCTCGTAGACCCAGGAGTTGCAGATTTTTTTCGTCTGCCTCGGTTTTCCAGGTCTTCTGTTTTTGATTCAAAAAGGCGAGCCGCCCGTTTCGCAGCTGACGCCAGCAGATCGAGTTGCGCCTCGACCTCAGTTTCTGGTTGAAATGCGCGTTTCTGCCTCTCCGATACGAGTTGTGTTTGCAGACACGTCTCGTTCCACTTCTGAAAGTTTGCCTTCGATTGTCACAATGGAGATGCTGTTCAGTTTTGACCCAAAGTCCGAGCGGAGAGACTTCAACTCGAACAGCACGTCGGCCAGGCTGCTGCTGTTAGTTTCTGTTTCTGCAGCAGTTTCTGCAGCAGTTTCTGCAGCAGTTTCTGCAGCCATCTTTGTCGGAGTTGTCGTCGTAGCTGCACTTGCCCTGCGTCTTCTAGTGAACATTTCGTGGGATTTTTTACAAAGTTTGTGTTCGGTTACGTGGAGCTCTAGTCCTTGTCCAAGGTCCCGCGAGACCCCCGAGATTTTATTTGCTGAAAATATGAAGCTTAATTCTAAGCTTAATTCTAAGTTTAATATGAAGCTTAATTTGCTTATGACTTGGAATCTATTACCCATTTAATAATTTACAATTTTACCATAGAGAATGTTTTTCTGTATGGTAATTATTTCGGCCGGGTGTTTTGAGATTTCGGAATAATTTTTTGAGATTTTCGGCAGAATGCCGCGTTCCATTTGTCCTCGGAAGTGGGGATTTCCCAGTTCCCAGTAGGATTTTTCAACTGGAACGCCCCTCGAAGTGGGATTTCCCACTGGGAAAGTGGGAGAGTCTTCACCACCCCCGAGTTCACATTCCGAGATGGCTGCCCCGGTTGTAAACAGTAGAAGAGAGCTCTGTAAAAATTCGTAGCACTTCATTCTAGTTTTGGTCACACTTAATCAGTCGTATGCAAGTATTGTTCGGCATATATATGTTGCTATAGTGTAATTTAAATTTTTCATGTGGTATATGAGAACTACAATCTTGTTTACCTACTTTGTAACTGGAACGCTGATAACTCGGCTGTGACGTCATTCCGAGTTCCGACTTCCGAGGTAAATGGAACGCAGCATTCCTACCCATAACTTTTCCGTACCCGAGTTGAGTGCGCATGCGTGTAGCAGCAACTTCATTTTTTTCATGTTTAAATCGCGTTTGGGCTGACAGATCTGGCAACCTGTCTTCTCTTGGTCTCCGATTCTTATTCCTCCCTTCAACGCCCTGCCAGTTCCATCTGAGTTCGTGTGCAGCATGTTCAACAACAAGTACGCCGGTAAGTACACTGAAGGTGGGAAGTTTACTATTATTGATAAAGCACATTTAAAAACAACCAGCAGTGAGAAAGTAAAGATCCGATTCCTCGGAGGGGAGCGGGGAGATGCTGTCTGGGGTCGGGGCTGCGCTCTCACTCACCTGTCAGGCCGAGCCACACGCAATTAAAGTTACTGAATATAAGTGAAAACATGTCCAGTCCATTGAGGTTGGTAGTGTGGGGTCTGATGCAGAGGTGTGGTTGGGGAGGGCATGAAGTTCCTTTTAAAAACTAACTTTTATAGGCTGTAAGGTGAACCCCGTTATCGTTTCATCCCGCTCCCACCTTTGGGAAAGGACAAAACACCCCAAGAGTCTCGTGGTTACTGTATGAAATTAAACCCTTTTCCGGTCGTGAGTAGGATAAACACGGGGACAACTTTGTGAGTGCTTGTACTTTAAAGCATGATTTATGGTTCCGAGTTAAATCGACGCCGAGGCGAGCCTACGGCGTATAAGGTACGCGGCCACGCGCGTAGTGCGGTGCGCTTCGCCGCGTAGCGCTTTATAAAGATGTGCGCTTTATCCGCGGATAAAGCCGGGCGCTGTCAACGGTGTCAAGCCGCGGCTTTCAATGCGAGTGGCAGGAAGAAAATAGAAGAACATTTAAATATCACAATATCAAGCTTGTTTTCTGTTTAGAAAGTACAAACGTAGGAAGATTACAAGTAATCACCCATCTTTTACTTGTCTCTTTACTCTTTTAGGAGTTTCTTTCAGGAGCGCACGGCCGGGTAGTGCGGTGAATAAAGGCTGATTTATGGTTCCGGGTAAAATCGATGGTTCTTGTATGGAACAGTTTATGAATACCATAGTTGATATTTTTGGAAAATTCTGTGACAAAAAAAATTATTTTGTTTGTGGAGACTTTAATATTGATCTTTTGAAATGGAATGAACATAAACCAACAAATGACTTTAGTAATACAATGTTTTAGTTTTGATTTAAGGCCACTCATTATCAAACCTTCTCAGATAACTAAAAGTTATCATTGATAATATTTTTACTGACATTCATGGCCCGGTAAAAAGTGTTATAATTTTAAGTGATATTAGTGATCATTTTCCCATATTTGTGGGTCTACATAGTTTAAAGGTTAAATCTTCTGTTGGCTTGATTGAGCATACTTAAATGGTAAGAATAAGGAACCGGGAAAGAATTGAGGCTTTAAAGATGGACTTAACACACTGTAATTTGAATGAGGTGTATGTTGAGGACCCTACTCAGGCCTATGACTCATTTTTGTCATTATTTTCAGAGTTAAGCAACAAACATTGTCCTATTAGAAAGTGTTGGGTGAAGGGAAAATATAAAGGGAAACCATGGATGACTAAGAGCCTACAAAAGGCATGTAAAAAGAAAAACGTTTAAATAAGATATTTTTACATCTAAGAACCACTGAAAGTGAGAAAAAGTGTAAGTTATACAATAATACACTTACTACTATTATGAGAAGACAGAAGATGGAATATTACAACAAATTACTAGAGGACAGTAAAAACAACATTCAAAAGACTTGGAAAGTAATTCATTATATGATTCGAAACAGACAACAAATCAGAATACCCAAGCTATTTTTTGAAAGGCTCAGGGGATACAGTGGATAGTTTGAATAATATTGCTGAAGAGTTCAATCATTATTTTGTTGGAGTTGGTTGTAACTTGGCCAGTAAAATTACTGTGTCTAAGGATAAACAAAATATGTTTGATGAACTCATTAAATGAAACAATAATACTATGTTCCTCCCTGGAATTGATGATACTGATGTAATTGATATTGTAAAAAAATATGAACGCTAATTCAGAATTATGTCCCTCACGGCACTTCATAGAATATTCTGTTGGTATTTATATTGATTTACAGAAGGCATTTGACACTATAGATTATAGTATATTATTAAGAAAACTAGAGAAGTATGGGTTTAGAGGTGTGGCTTATTCTTGGCTTAAGAGCTATTTGGAAAATAGACAGCAATGTGTACAAATAAATAACACTGTCACAATTCAGGGGGTCACCTGTGGCGTATCCCAGGGATCTGTGATTGGTCCAAAACTGTTTTTACTTTTATATAAATTATATTTGTAATGTCACTGAACTGTTAAAATTTATTATTTTTGCAGATGATACAAATATGTACTGTTCTGGGAAAAATCTAAATTTAAAGTAACTTCTGTCCTCAATTGAAAGGGAATTAAAAATTCTTAAAACTTGGTTTGACGTCAATAGGTTGTCACCTAACATTAAAAAAACAAAATTCATGGTTTTTGGAAACCGAAAAGAAATTTATGGGGATATTACACTAAAAATATGTGATTCTGAAATTGAAAGAGTATCTGATATAAAATTCTTATGGGTTGTTATTGATTGTAAATTAACATGGAAACAACATATTATATACATAAAAGGAAAGATTGCAAAGTAAATAGCAATCCTGTATAAGTCCAGAAATATATTAAATCATAAAGCACTACATTTAATTGATTGTTCACTAATACTACCTTATATATATATATATCGTATTGTGTGTGAGTGTGGGGCTCGACGTATAAGACAACAGTAAATGCTATAGTCCTCTTCCAAAAATGAGCCATATTCGTATTATTAATAGGGTGGGATACTATGAACATACAAATCCATTGTTTAGAAAATCCCATGTCATGAAATTTTATGATTGGTTTATTATAAAATATTGCAAATAATGTATAAAGCTGCCTTTTCAGTCACTATTTTTCGATAATGTTTGTGTTTAATGTTTGTAGTGTGATGTGACTGAATAAAGAATTTCAATCAATCAATCAAAAATACTAATCACTACAGATAAGCTAACTAGTGTAATTATAGTCCCCGATTTACATCAGAATATAAAGAATATATTTATAAAAAAATGAACCATGAATTACCAAAATAAACTTCTTAACAAAAATAAATCTCCTCTTACACTAGTTTCTTCTGAGCGTAATAAGATTTTGGTCCGTGGGTCGAGGCGCGGTCGTCACGTGATCCCGTTGCACCAATAGGATGCGCGTTGCTAGTAAACAGAACGGCAAAATGGCGTGTTGTCTTCCGGTTAATGGCATGATGAAAACCAGCCTCGCTTACAGGTGAATGAGACATGGGGTAGTTTTGTTGAAAATGTGCTGTCCAAAATGTCCTGTAAAACTGGACTCCTGCAAATGCGCGTTCCCCAAAGTTTGTGGGGGCGTGGCTTTGGACGGAGCGCTGACGGGAGGGGGAGGAGGGGGCGGGGCTTAGGGGAGGTGCCACTTTCAAATCTTGCTAGCTCTCAGAAGTTGCATATAATACTTTTTTATAATATCTTTGTTTTTTTTATACATTTCTCTTTGGTTTACTTTGTTTTTCTCACCTTCATTTTGTGTCACCAATGTATAAAATATGCACAAAAAATAGAATAGAATAGAAAGCCTTTATTATCATTATACTTCTACAATGAAATTAGGCAGCAGCTCCGTCAAAGTGCAAAACAAATGCAAGACTATATAAGCAAGTAAACTGTACACAACAAAAATGAACAAAAAAGTAAACATAAATATATATATATACACTATAAGAAAAGAGTGAATGGGAGAATAAAATAAAAATGTACATGAATGGGTGGAAGAATATTGCACTGAAAGGATGGAAGAGTATTGCACATAATTAAGGACATAAAATCATTTCTGAAAAATGTCTCTTTTAATATGAGAGCAAACATTTTTAACATTTTTCCTTTAACAACCTGTCGGAGTAGTAGTATGATTAAATGTTGAATAATGATATAATACGTTTTTAAGTTTTTATCCTGCTAAATAATTTAGAAATATATTTTGGTCATTTTAAAATACTACCGTATTTTAACGACCATACGGCGCGCCGTGTGGAAAGGCGCACCCTCAGTTTTGTGTGTCATTTCTGTATTTAAAACACACACACGGTGCACCGACTGAAAAGGTATTTTAGGACTCTTAATGTTTGAGATACTTTGACATGTCGCTCGTGGGCCAATCATCTGTTCACCATCGCCGCTGGACTCTGCTCATCTGAACCCGTGTCCTCTAGTTTCAGTGCTGCTGCTCCTCCAGCTGACGTGGTGGATCGTTTCAGCTGCACCGATGGTTTCAGCTGCACCGATGGTTTCAGCTGCACCGGAGGTTTCAGCTGCACCGGCGGTTTCAGCTGCACCGGCGGTTTCAGCCATCAGCTGCAACGTGACCCGCCTTCCCAACGGAACTATCCGGTACCAGCTGGATGGGCCTAGCTCCCACGGCTGCATCACCTGCTGGGAGGACGTCAACGTAAGTCAGCATGTGGCTATTTGATGGTGTCTGTTGCTCCAGGCTGCTTCTGAAAGTTATCATATGAATCTGTTTCGAGAGAACTGGGCTGTTTAATTGTTTTGGGGGGTTCATTGTACATGGAGGCTGCTCAAGAACCTCAACGATACGCTGCAATACCACACCTGGCCACACGGAGCCTCCGTGTGGCCAGAAGTCAAGAAGAACTGGACAAACCCTCACTTACCCCTTTTTTCACCAAACCGGTTCCAGCCTGGTTCTGCTTCTGGTTCTGGGCCAGACCTCTAGTGGAAAAGAACCAAAACGAGGGTCGAGTTGGGCTGAGTAGGTGCTAGTGGAAAAGCTCCAAAAGAGTCATAACGAGTTTTATTTAGTTCTTTGTAGAACAGTTTACGCCTTTTATTTTATTTCTCAGAACTGACATCGTTGTGAATGTTTTAACTTCAGTTTTATTTGATAAGCCACTTGATCTGTTTCCAGAAAACCGTCATCGCCCGGGGCAACCGCTCAGTGAGGACTCTGGTGGACGACTTGCAGAGAGACCACATCGACCTGAAGGTCTGCCAGGACTACCTGCTCTACTGGAGGGACTGCCCGGAGGTGAGTGTGGACACGTGTGGACACGTCTGGACACGTCTGGACACGTCTGGACACGTCTGGACACGTCTGGACACGTCTGGCTGGCAGCTCCAACCTGCAGCAGAGCGTCACCCTTCATCTCTGCAAATGAGAACATGATTAGAACGTTAAACTGTCAGAAAGTTTAAGAGTTGTTGAGACATCCGCTCCTGGATGAATAACAACTTCCTCCAACTCAACAGCAGCAAGATGGAGGCCATCATGATCGGCAGGCCAGCACGCAGCTCCCGAAGCTCCGGCCTGCAAACATGCACAAAAGAGAAAAAAGGGGGGCCAGCACAAGAAACTACAGGAACGATGGACAAAAACGATAGCTATGAGATATTTATAATAAATAAAAATGGAAATGGAGAAGAGAGGAAGGGAAGAGGAGAGGAGAAGAAGGGTGAGAGGCACCGCCCAGTGGATCATGTCGGTGCCCCCCTGCAGCATAAGCCTATAGCAGCATATCTACCACCAAGCTATATTTGAGACTAACTATTATAGTCTTGTTCTATAGCTGCAACTATGACTACTGACTCTAACACACTAGAGTTTACACTAACTAGAGGTTTACCAACACCAGCTAGAGGTTTACTAAACACTAACTATAGGCTTTACTAAACAGAAAGGTTTTAAGTTTAGTTTTAAAGGTGGAGGTGGTGTCAGCCTCCTTAACCCAGATTGGAAGTTGGTTCCATAGTAATGGTGCCTGATAGCAGAACGCCCGCCCTCCAAATCTACATTTGGATACTCTAGGAACTACGAGTAAACCTGCACTCTGAGAACGGAGAGCTCTGCCAGGAACATAAGGCACTATCAGGTCTTACAAATAATGCGGAGCTAAGCCGTTCTGGGCTTTATATGCAAGTAATACAATTTTTAATTGGATTCGGAATTTTACATTCACTCAGTTACTCACTCACAAACAGAAACACGTAAATATAAGCAGCAACCTAAATTAAATGTGGACGTTAATGTGGAGTGGCCGTTGGAAACTGACAGTGGTGTCTGTAGACGCCATGAGATGTAACATTAAAGTTAGCTTGGTACCCGTGGCTTGTAGCAAAACGATCTCCTATCTGAACACAAAAGTGATTTTAAAAAGTGACTGAGGACTTCACTGTCCATCAAGGACATGTATCCTTCTCCTCCTCTTCCTCTTTTTATTTTGTCGATCTCTTAGCTGTTTTCAAGTTCAAATTTGGCTCCAGGCACTACAGCAAAGATTACGTCCGACACTAATTCAAATCTTCCTTTTCTTCTGTGCCGATTCTTCTTCTTCTCCTAATAAGGTGGATTACAACTCTTTGTGCTACTTAGCGCCAACTACTGTACAGGAGGGACATATCAGTCAGGAGTCACTGATTTCAAAACGCAACTGGCTCCTTTCGGCAAGACGTGCACGGTGCCCTGATGTGTCAATCATCTGGGGTGGCACTTGGGGGGACCAATCAGATTCCAGGGGGGTCCAGTGCTGCCCCGGCCCCCCCTCTAGCTCCGCCTCTGAGCACACATAACCCCTGTTCTGGCCGAACTCCACTGGCTCCCAGTCCACTACAGAATCCAGTTCAAGGTCCTCCTGACCTTCAAGGCCATCTGCCAAAAAAGCCCCAGCTACCTAAGTGATCTAATCACTATCCATAAACCGTCACGCACCCTTCGCTCCAGCCACGCCACTCTCCTTCATGTCCCCTCTCCACGGCTCGTGACGATGGGACACCGTGCCTTCTCTGCCTATGGAACTCTCTACCTGACTACCTCAGGAATGCTCCTTCTGTGGAGTCCTTTAAAACGGGCCTTAAAGGGAAAGTTCGGTTTTTTACAACCTGGATCTTATTTCTGGCATTTTTTATGGTTGTATACTCACCCAGAGGTGTTTGGTGTCATTTGGAGTCCTTCGGAAGATATTAGGAGTTTTTTGCGAGCCGCTTCTCCATATAACGGTAGCGCATGAGGGCACGGCCGGACACAGACGATGCAGCGTCTAAATAACACATGATTGCCGCGAAACTCTTCATTTCTTTTATGAATCACTCTGTCCTCCGTTCAGTGAGCTCTTCATCCGTATACTCTGGCTCAAAACGGTAAGGACGTCCATCATATTCAAAGTCGTCGTCCACAACCTCAGAATTTGACAAATATTCAGACATGTTTCAAATAACTATCAGTAAACTAACAGTAGGAACTCCAGCTGTACACGGAGCTGTGTCTGGGACGCGCGCACAGAGATGACGTCATGAGTTCAGAGGTCTTGTTTACAAACGGATTTATTTGTTACACACACAGCCCCAGATGTAGACAACAGGTCCTGGAAGCAGATCTAGTGATTCATAAAAGAAATGAAGAGTTTCGCGGCAATCATGTGTTATTTAGACGCTGCATCGTCTGTGTCCGGCAGTGCCCCATTCACTACCGTTATATGGAGAAGCGGCTCGCAAAAAACTCTTAATATCTTCCGAAGGACTCCAAATGACACCAAACACCTCTGGGTGAGTATACGACCATAAAAAATGCCAGAAATAAGGTCCAGGTTGTAAAAAACCGAACTTTCCCTTTAAAACACTCTTCTACAAGCAGGCTTTCCCCTGAACTCTTCCTTGACCCCTTTTATTCAAATATTTGTATTTTTTATTTTTTTGCTGCCCACGTTTTATCTTACTTAGTAGCTAGGCTTTGTCTTAGTTTCTTAGTCTTGTTTTTAGTCTGCTTTGTAAAGCGCTCTGAGATCTGTCGTTTCAGGTGAAAAGCGCTATATAAATTGAAATTATTATTATTATTATAATTATATTTTAAATGTTTTTCTTTCATTCTTTGTCCCCTTTTCAGAGAAAAGATGAAGTGGCCTGCCAAGGTGAGAGCTGCACCAGAGTTTGGTTTTGTCATGAACCGGAATCATGAAAAAGAACCTCGTTCCCTGCTCTCCCTCTCCCTGACGTGGGGGAGTCTCTCGTCACTTCCTGTCCAGCTGAGTTCGCTACAACGAACCAAACTACTTTTTACTTTCGTGTCGGTTCGTTTTAAGTTAAAGTAAATGGAGTCATCCAATCGGTCTGGATGGATGGATGGATGATGGTTGATGGATGGATGGACGAGTTGCCACGAAAAAATTAGCTCGTTTGTTCAACACTCATCAGATATTCAGTCAAACAAAGTTTTGTGATGCCGTCTCATCAACAGACTAATGGTGTTTTTCCACTAGTACCTACTCAGCTCCACTCGGTTTAGTTCTTTCCCACTAGGGGTCTAACGTGCCGAGTAGATACTTTTCTGTATCTATTCTGCCGAGGTTCTAAATGGCTGAGTCGGGCTGTGATGTCATCACACTCCAGGCCACCGATTGGTCGGGGGGTTGGAGTCAGACGTCTGAGTCAGGATGTGACATCAGAGAAAGAGCGACTCTGACGGCGGTTTCGTCTTCTTTAACTCGACCAGCAACGGCGGCGTTAAAGTCTGCTCCGTGGTCCAACTCTGAGGTTCCTAAACCTGGTGCTGAGGAGAGAGTTCAGAGGGATCTAGACGGGCGATAAGGAACGACCAGATCCACCAGGAGGTTTCTCGGTCCACAGCTGCTCGCGGCTGCCAATGGACTTAAAAAATGTAAACGCCTTGTCGCTTGAAGTTGAGTTGAGATGCGTTAGAGTTGAGTCGAGATGAGCCGAGTAGGTACGAGTGGAAAAGCTCCTCAAGTGTTCTTGCAGACTGGACTCGGCGCTATGATAGACATTTCTTCACAACTCATCTGCAAGTCTCCTGACTTCCTGACATCTTTGTGTTTCCTTAGTGAACTGCAGCCGTCTGGAGTCTGAGGAACTTCGTCCAGCAGTCTGTAAGTCCACGTTTCCACTTCCAGCTTCTGCAGGTTCTTCCCTTAGTTATTGATTTATTCCAGACACGTCAGAACCGGCGTTGATAGAACATAACGACATTAACGAGTAGGAATCACACATGCACACACACATTTAATCTACACAAATACATCTGTTGTCTCTGTCTCTCAGTCTTCTGCCTGAACGAGCGTCTCTGCTTCAACGAGCTGACTGCAGGTCTCGTCATCGGAGGTCTCGCTGTCGGGGCCGTCGGCCTGGTTCTGGTCTCCTGGCTCATCTACAAGTACAGAAGCAGAAGACCCGGGTGTGGGGAGGCTTCCTACTCCGGACCAGAGGATATCAAGCTGGGGGGGGGGTCCTCATCATGTAAACCAGGGATCTCCAACCCCCGGGACGCTACCGGGCCGCACAGAAAGAAAAATTATGTTCTGTAGCGTCCCCGACTGATGATGGTTGACTCTCAAACTGTAAACTTCTCAGTTAAAAGTGCTTCAAATCCGCTACTGCTACTACCGCTGCTACTACTGCTACTACTAAATATTTAATCACTTTTCCAACTGTTGCTCTGCTTACTGCCCCCTATCGTTCACCACTGCATTATTATTCATTAAACTGGTCCGTGGTACCAGTGGCGTCAATTCAGTCAAAGCTAAGGTATGGCAAGCAGTGGCGGATCGCAGGTCTCAGTACAGAGGGGGCGGAGCATTCTCCATGGGCCCTTATGATAGTCATTTTAACGTTCAACAACATCATCCTACCATCAAACTACATTTATTCTCACTTTTATTGAGCCAAGCCTATAGGACTATGCTGCAGAAAGCAGCACACACACACACACACACACACACACACACACACACACACACACAGGCCTGACAGCTGTCAATCACACGGCGCTGAAAACTCAGATAGTCACGGACTGACTCACTTCCATCTTTGATACAGCTTAAATACAAAAAAAAAAAACATACCTGGTCTAAAATTACACAATCTATTTAGATAGATAGACACAGCGGTCGATAACATCATTTCGGAGCTCTAAAGAGAATAGACTCTAGTCTAGTTGACAACAACTCAAAGCTCATTCAAATAGGCAGCTGGTCAAAGCTACCACAACATTCTGATAAAGAAATTATTTATGAAGGTTACACTCACTCACCAATGGTAGTTGACTCTTCCATAACCCAAAATAATCCAGGTAACGTGGAAAACGGGGTAACATTAAAAACTTTGTACATGCTTAGTCCTCTTTTAAAGTTTAGCGCTCATTTCCATGGCAGCAAACCTGCCGAGTCGGCAAATTGGCTGAAACCGTTAAGGCTGATTTATTAATTTATTAATGCAAAAAGGAGAGAGAGGGAGCAGAAGAGAGAAAAAGAGTAAAAAAAAGTCAAATATTTCCCAGATTTATAAGAGGGTAGGGTGATTTGATATCTTACCTTAAGATGAACTTGCATAATTAATCCATCAGTGGCTAACAGCCTCGTTAATATCTTCTGCTGCTGGGGAAACATTGGACCCATCACTGCCTTCTTTTTTTGAAAAAAACAATTGCGGGGTTGTCTGCTCACTTTTCATTTTTGTAAGTTAGTAACACTGCAAAGAGCGCTAAAAACCAGATTGATAGCGACCACTGTCGTCAGGGACCTCACATTTCAAGATATGAGGGGTATACAAGTATTGGGAAAGATAATACCTCGTGAAATCCATCATGTTGTTCTGATTTGCATTTGTAGTTATTTTATACAACCAGTTTGGTTTTAAACAAAAGCATGGCACTGATCTATGTATTTTTGCACTAAAGGAAATCTTAGAGAAATATAATAGTCATAACTCTACCATGTTCTTGTGCTTTATTGATGCTTCTAAAGCATTTGACCGTGTTAATCATGTGAAATTATTTTTGAAATTGTCTAAAAGTGGGGTCCCTGGTTTTTTAATTAGAATCCTGGTCTACTGGTACTCGCATCAGACAATGCGAGTGAGATGGGGGAATGTAACATCTGATCCCTTCCATGTGACCAATGGTGTCCGCCAGGGCGGAATCCTGTCTCCCTTTCTTTTTAATGTGTACATGAATGATTTGTCTCTGATGTTGAATACATGTGGTACAGGCTGTAGAGTTGGTGACCTACTAATTAATCACTTTATGTATGCAGACGACCTGGTCATCTTCAGCCCTTACAGTGCTGGTCTCCAACAGCCATTGAGAACGTGCACACAGTATGGTGCTGACTTTGACATGAAGTACAATGCTGGTAAGAGTAAAGTTATGATTATTAGAAGCAGAGAAGACAGACAGTCAACCTTCCCTGACTTCCATCTGTCTGGTACTGCACTCAGTGTGTGCAGCAAGATCAAGTATTTGGGGCATATTATTGTTAATGACTTGTCTGATGATAAAGATATGTACAGGCAGCGTCGTAAGCTCTATGCACAAGCAAACATGCTGTGTCGTAAGTTTAGCATGTGCTCTGTATCTGTAAAAAGTGCATTGTTTAAAGCATATTGCACACCTTTGTACACAGCCCACCTGTGGTGCCGCTACGAACAAGGTAGTATAAGAAAGCTCACAGTAGCTTATAATGACAGCATGAGGCTACTGTTGAGAGCCCCAAGAAGCTCCAGTGCAAGCCATATGTTTGTTAGTGTCGGGGTACCCACCTGCTCTGCTGTTATGCGCAATCTGATGCACAGATTTATGTGTAGGGCGTCAGAATCAGAGAATGAACTTATTAATGTGTTGGTTAATCCTGTACGCAGTTCTGTAAGATTTTCGTCCAGACTGTGGAACCATTTTAGAACATGTTTGTATGCAAGCCTACACTGAATAGTGGGGAAAGCTCTGTACTTTGTATTTTATGTTTGTTTGTTTTTTATTCTGTCTTTGTTTTTATTATCTTATTCTGCTTTTATGGTGATATGGATCCCCTTGGGTCTGAAATAAAGATTTAATAATAATAATATATGTATTAAATAATAGAATAGTCAATTCAAATAGACACAGAGTAATTCCATAAATGTATTTAAAAAACAAACATGTACATTTCCCCCTGAAGCCGAGGTGTAGCGGCTGCCGTACCTTGCCATACCCAATTGTCGCCCCTGCGTGGTACAGAAAAGGTCGAGGACCACTGATGTAAACATTTTTATAAACTTAATAAAATGTGTTCTACTTTTATTTCTAATTTGTTGTTTTATTGCTCAGTGGCTGATTTTACATTTGGTGAAATAAAGTGATTTACTGATTTTGATAAACCTGGTCCTCTGGGTCCCTGGTCCTCAGGAACTGAGCAACAGATTTAAACAGATTTCCACCTGCTACTTTCCTGTAGCGCGATCCCGAACTTCACCACTAGATGGCAACAGCGACTTGGTGACTCGTATATACAGGTGAGGTAGTGGACAGGGGAAGGGGGTGCAGTCCCTGAGTTCTTGGGGGTGTAACCATAGACATATATACGTATATACGTTTATATGTCTATGGTTACAGAGTGCCAGCACACGCAAGAAGCTGTTTAAAACCGTTCTTCAAGGGTTTTAGCTCCCCAGCCCCAGTTGCAGTTATATAGTTACATTTATTGAGGGCAATAAGAGAAAAAAAAAAAAAGATTTACAATAACAATAGAAATATCAATATTTCCCCTTTTTTAACTTTTCATAACAATAATTAAACAAAAATAAATAAATAATATTAATAAGAAAGAAAAAATTAATAAATAAATAAATACAACAACACACCTCTCTCCCCTTCCCTCCCTCATATGATCAGTACATTACATCATTCCAAATCATTTAGCTTCTTTTCACATAATGCATAACAATACTGGAGCAAATGCATAATAAAGTAAATAATCAAGTCCTGAAAAAACACATTAATTAATGCAGTAGATGATTCAGATCATTATCTAATCTAATAAAGGCAAAAAATCAAAAAAAGGTCCCCAAATAAGGTCAAAGTCTCTAGGTGTTTTTCTAACAGAATACAGTATTTTTTCTGGAGTGATATATGATGCAAGTTCATGGATCCACTGTTTGGGTGCTGTTTTTTTTTTCTGATTTCCAGTTTTTTAAAAACGACCTGGATTTATAATGCTTACTTTTCAGGCCTTTAAAAACATGTACTGAGCTGGTACAGTATATATGGGAGCTTGTATGTATATGTGTTACAGAAAGAAATGACATGTATAAAAACTTCCACATAATGGCCTAATGACATCTCATGACTGCAGGTGACACAGAGCAGCACTGGCATGCAGACTAAACAATGCAGCTAAAAGCACATGTAAATATCACATAAAGCTGTGACAGTAGCACAAACAAGCACTGAAAACATGAAACAATGACAGACATGAGCTGCACAGTCGGTTAATTTACTGTTTGACATTACGCTCTCTCTCCTTGTAAACATGAAACTGCGAAACCTTAAATTCATATATATATATAAAACGTCATCATCACAGACTCATGGGACCACTAACGTCCTGTTAGTGGATCTGTCATCATTACCACTCTGCAACAGCATTTCCTGCTAGGATATGCCAGTTCTCTGTTTCTCTAATTTCAGCTTCATCACTCTGTATTGCTGCAACTGTCTACATGCTGCTGTGTGTGGCTGTTATATACGCATCATTTGAGTTGTTCATTTGTGCTTAAACATGTTCCTCTTATATATTTTTTCAGGACAATTTATAACAGTGTTAACCTCGAGGGCCTGTAATCTGCACATTTTAGATGTTTCCCTGTGCCAACATACCTGATTCAAATGAAAGAGTAATTAAAAGACTTGTACAGACCTTGATGACAAACTGATGGATAGGATTGGGGTTAGTTGTTGTAACCTCATTATTATTATTATTATTTCGTTTATTTCGGCATGTTTATATAGACACATTTCATCTCCAGAACATTATACATTGCATACTCAGCACATGACGAAAAGGGTACGGGAGAAGCTGACGCTTATCAAAGTCCCGCCCCGTTCTATGTAAGATTCATGATCACATCAACAACAGAATTCAGTAAGATACATAGTTTACCACATAGCAATTTGTCTAATTTCATCCTTCACAGTCCAGATAGCATGTATGTTTGTACACGTGTCCAGTCCACTCATCCTGATCACCGTTCCTGTGATTTACTACTGTGTCCACTGTTCAGTTATTTTTATGTCCAAGCCTCTTTTTGCATGCAATCCACTTTGCAATGGAGGTGCATGTGTCAATGCAGATTTTGATTAGTCGCCGTCCTCTGGCTCTCTAGCCGCCACAGCCTTTGCCCCCTCCGCTCGTACTGACTTCATCTCCTCCCGAGCTTTGGACACCTCCGACCATACACTGGTCAGTCTCCCCTGGATGTCAGCGAGGCCAGAGAGCAGCTTTGCCTGATCAGCTCTCACTTTTCTCAACTTTTGTAGCATCCAGACCCCGCCAAGCCCTAGGATCACCAGGCCCACCGTCATGCCCGTGAATATATAGACGTCCTCCACGTCTTCTATATCCAGCACCCCAAGACACACCACTTTCCATTTATTCCAACTGTCACTGGTGTATCCCGCCAAGAATGTCCCATCTGGACAGGCCGGTTCCCTTGTCCCAGCACGCCGTGTAGAAAAAATCTTGTCAATAGCATTTACTGACCAGTTCAGAATCTCCATTCTTGATTTTATGTTCTGCTTGGTCGTGATATCTGCTGTGCTGTGATAGAGCTCAATGTCACACACACACATTTTATAGTGACTTTGTTTTGTTTCCATGTTTTGTTTCCATGCCAGGTGTTCCAGTGCTGAATTTCCCACATTGCCATTGTTTTGTACACATAGCCAGACATTGCCATTCCTGTACCTAGTTTTGATATTCCTTCCATAACAGCTTCTTTAACTCATGTTTGAAAACAGTTAAATTTCTTGCTAACTTTAATTCATTGTTTAGGCTATTCCACATTTTCACACCAGCTACTGACAAACTATGGCTTCCCATCGTTGTCCTTATCTTTTTCTGTTTAAACTGCAGCAAGATGCGCATGCTGTGAGGACCTTGACTAAGAGTGAACAATTTCTGAACATTTACTGGTAATTAAGTTAATTAAGTTAATTGGAAACAAAAAGAGGATCTTCAGAGGCCGTCTCTTTTAAGTAAAAGTGTGCAAAGTTTAACCAGTCTGCAAAAAACTGTTTACACGTGGGGAATCCTTTTCAGAGTCATTTTTCTCAGTGTGAAATTGTAGCGACTCATCTCATCATCTACTGTGCGTAATAATATGAAATTATTCCCAAAATTTGAATACATTTCAGTGTTTAAAGGAAAAAGCTAAAAGAGTGTTGGGTGCCAGTGAGTTTTTAGTCTTCAGTTGACTAGGCACTAACAACAAGTATGAATTTATTACAGAAAACCCTGCATGGACTCAGTTGTTGCAAATTAAAGCTCTAAGAACTAAAAACATCGCCACTTTCTGTACACCAAGGATCATTAGTCAAACAAATCAAAATGTTAAATTCTGTTTGGATCATGGATGCCACGTTCTCTGGACAAAAGAGGAGACGGACCATCCAGTCCATTAAAATAATAGCTGGAATTGGCATCACTGGAAACAATAATGTTAAAGCTAAAAGATAGATGCAAGTTTTAGAAGAAACACATGATTGTTTATTCTTTTTTGGGGGGCATCTTTCAGCAAGAAATTCCTACATGACATACTGCATCCTGTTACAAAAGCATAGATACTTTGCTATCTGGTGTCTCCTTTCATGTAGTCGCTCGGCTGTGCCGTGTTTTCATTGTCTGCATTTAGTACACATGGTTATTTGTTAAAAGCTGATAAGAAACCTGCTAACCTATACATGGCAGGTAAATAGTAATTTCTCTGCCATGAATTACTTCCTTCAGGGAGTAAAATCTAACGTTGTGATATTACTGATAAATGTGAGTAGTGTGTATGTGTGTATATATATAATATATACATACACACACAATACAAATACATGTGTATATAAGCAGTTCAATCTTACTAAGAATTTGTCCCATTTCTCAGAAATCACCTAAGAAGTAACCTTAAGACAGTTTACATTTCTTTCAAGTGAATTTTGAGAAATGTATTACAAGCCAGTTACACTGGCATATTCTATGTATTTAAAGTTTAGGTTTGCACGAATCAAGTAAAAATCATCTAGGTAAATTGTAGGTGCTATTAAGTAAAATTTGACATTTTTGATTAGAAATTTGACACGTGTGTCAGTATATCTTATTATATATAGGTCAGGGCATTGGGCTTCCCTGCAGTTTAACTGTCTTAGGAATTTAGATTACAAGTTTTACTGGTACCCATAAAGTGAGACAACACTGATGCAGACATGTCAACTTTTAACCCGTTCTGCATATTTCCTGCAGGAAACATGCATGCATGAGAGCAGCAGCAAATAAATAAGCCAGCAAGGCTAAATGTGTACCGAGTCAGACTACTATTCTATATTCCACGCAGGGAGCCGCTGAGCATTAGAGCACGATGCTTTACATTTTCCCTTTCTGGTTTATATATTTGTAAATCTGACACTAAAGGACAGTGCCTCACCAACACTCCTCCAACCATGAACCTCGCCGCACGTGACTGCATTGGTGTGCACAGTGTTTCATTATCAGCTGTAAATGTAGGCTACCTGTGTACGGATTATTTTAATATTTACCGTTCAAAAGTGAGCTCACTGCTGTCTTTCCCTATGACAAACAGCGTGACGCCACTTATCTGATCTCTTATCTCTTCCAACACTCCTCCCATATCGCTGCAGCCGAGTGATCCGCCGGTGGGACACCTCTCCTGGCCACAACTCTCCTCCTCCCAGCCAGCGCACACTCGCTGAGGCTTCCGCACCAACAAGAGCAGAGAGACGCGTCTTTCAGCCTTAACTCAGCCTGAGTTCGTGTGCACCATGTACAGAGGTAAGTTCGCTGAAGGTGGGAAGTTTACTATTATTGCTAAAGCACATTTAAAAACAACCAGCAGTGAGAAAGTAAAGATCCGATTCCTCGGAGGGGAGCGGGGAGATGCTGCTGCTGTCTGGGGTCGGGGGTGCGCTCTCACTCACCTGTCAGGCCGGGCCACACGCAATTAAAGTTACTGAATATAAGTGAAAACATGTCCAGTCCATTGAGGTTGGTAGTGTGGGGTCTGATGCAGCGGTGTGGTTGGGGAGGGCATGGAGTTCCTTTTAAAAACTCACTTTATAGGCTGTAAAGTGAACCCCGTTAGTCTAATCTAATCTAGTTGTGGCAATTTCGGTGGCATCTCAGCTTGCCACGGCATTTACCGATTTGCCAATCACTTTTATTTATTTTATTTGTATGTAGCCTATTCGGATAAATTCGGGGGGGGGGTGCTTATTTTTATGTTTTTTTTTTTACTGCATGAGTACACAATAAACACAGGATAAAAACATACATTTACATTCACAGTGATCTATGGTATCTGGGTTTGAAGGCTATATGTGTGTTATACAGTCTGATGGCCACAGGCAGAAAGGGGGAAGCGCTCCTTAGTGCATCTGGGCTGCAAGAGTCTGTCACTATTGCGGCTCCTCGGGCGGTCGGTCGAGGGAGGGAGGGGGAAAGAGAGAGAGAGAGAGAGAGAGAGAGAGAGAGAGAGAGAGAGAGAGAGAGAGAGAGAGAGAGAGAGAGAGAGAGAGAGAGAGAGAGAGAGAGAGAGAGAGAGAGAGAGTCTTTGCTTTTGTATGTAGGTATGCTTCTGCCTGTGCCTTTTTAGTCACTATTTTTCGATAATGTTCGAAAGTGCACTACTTTCAGCTCTGACAAAATTGCCGCATCTCGCCGGTAACATGATTTATTACTTTTTAACTGCCTGTAACACTAATTGCACTTTCACCTGCACTCCTGCTTCTCCTGGTCGCTTTTTAAAGTCAATTGGCCCGTAGATAAGACAAATAAACAAGACATGCTCGAATGCAAAAGAAACAATATTTACCTGTTTGAACAGCCAGGGAAAACCAGGACGCCGATTTTTAATACAACAAATAGCGGAAAACCGTGGAAAATAATTCTCGAGATTTCGTCTTCTTCTTCTTCTTGGTGCACTGTCATTGATACAGCGACGTAATGCTGTAACTGGTCCCAAAGGTGGGAGCAGGATTCACTTTCTGAAATACTTTTTGCTGTCATCTTACGGCCTATTAAGGCAGTGGTTCCCAACCTTTTTTCCTTGTCCCCCCCTACTTGTGTCTAAGACCACCCGGGCCCCCTGACCCGTACATACTGGCACCAAAAGAGTAAAGTGATTTGTTACAAATCTTTAATTGAAAAAATGTACATTAATTATGTTTTTTTTTATACATTTCTCTTTGGTTTACCCTGTATACAGATGACTTTGTTTTTCTCACCTTCATTTTGTGTCACTAATGTATAAAATATGCACAAAAATTGCAAGGACATAAAATAATTTCTGAAAAATGTCTCTTTTAATATGAGAGCAAACATTTTTAACATTTTCCCTTTAACAACCTGTCGGAGTAGTAGTATGATTAAATGTTGAATAATGATATAATACGTTTTTAAGTTTTTATCCTGCTAAATAATTTAGAAATATATTTTGGTCATTTTAAAATACTACCGTATTTTAACGACCATACGGCGCGCCGTGTGGAAAGGCGCACCCTCAGTTTTGTGTGTCATTTCTGTATTTAAAACACACACACGGTGCACTGACCGAAAAGGTATTTTAGGACTCTTAATGTTTGAGATACTTTGACATGTCGCTCGTGGGCCAATCATCTGTTCACCATTGCCGCTGGACTCTGCTCATCTGAACCCGTGTCCTCTAGTTTCAGTGCTGCTGCTCCTCCAGCTGACGTGGTGGATCGTTTCAGCTGCACCGATGGTTTCAGCTGCACCGGTGGTTTCAGCTGCACCAGCGGTTTCAGCTGCACCGGCGGTTTCAACCATCAGCTGCAACGTGACCCGGCTTCCCAACAGAACCATCCGGTACCAGCTGGATGGACCCAGCCCCCACGGCTGCATCACCTGCTGGGAGGACGTCAACGTAAGTCAGCATGTGGATATTTGATGGCGTCTGTTGCTCCAGGCTGCTTTCTGAAAGGCATCATATGAATCTGTTTCGAGAGAACTGGGCTGTTTAATTGTTTTGGGGGTTCATTGTACATGGAGCCTGCTCAAGAACCGCAACGATACGCTGCAATACCACACCTGGCCACAAGGAGGCTGCTCAAGAAGAACTGGACAAACCCTCACTTACCCCTTTTTTCACCAAACCGGTTCCAGCCTGGTTCGTTGGTTTAAATCATATCTATCTGACAGGTTCCAGTTTGTTCCAGTTTGTTCATGTACATGAGGTTTCTTCAGAACAGTCGAGGGTCTGTTATGGTGTTCCGCAGGGTTCAGTGCTAGGGCCAGTCTTGTTCAGTTTATACATGCAGCCGTTGGGAAGTATAATCCAGAATCACGGCATACACTTTCATTGTTATGCTGATGATACGCAGCTCTACTTGTCTATGAAGCCGGATGAAACAGAACCGTTAGTTAAACTTCAGGCATGTCTTAGGGACATCAAGGACTGGATGTCCAGAAATTTCTTGCTTCTAAATTCAGATAAAACAGAGGTTATCATTCTTGGTCCAGAGCATCTTAGGAAGGGATTAGATGGTGTTGCGATGGCTTCCAGTGCAACTGTGAGAAACCTTGGTGTTGTTTTCGATCAGGATTTGTCGTTTAAACCATATGTTAATCAGGTTTGTAAAATAGCGTTTTTCCATCTCCGTAATATTGCAAAAATTAGGAAAATCCTCTCGCAGAGGGATGCAGAGAAACTAGTTCATGCGTTTGTATCTTCTAGACTGGATTACTGTAATGTGTTGTTAGCAGGATGTCCAAGTAATTTGCTGAATAGGCTCCAGCTGATCCAAAATGCAGCAGCACGAGTACTGACAGGAATTAGCAGGAGAGACCACGTCTCTCCAGTGTTAGCGTCGCTCCATTGGCTACCTGTAAAATTCAGAATTCAATTTAAAATTTTATTACTTGCATATAAAGCCCAAAACGGCTTAGCTCCGCAGTATTTACAAGATTTGATAGTGCCTTATGTTCCTGGCCGAGCTCTCCGCTCCCAGGGTGCAGGTTTACTCGTAGTTCCTAGAGTATCTAAATGTAGATTTGGAGGGCGGGCGTTCTGCTATCAGGCACCATTACTTTGGAACCAACTTCCAATCTGGGTTAAGGAGGCTGACACCACCTCCACCTTTAAAACTAAACTTAAAACCTTTCTGTTTAGTAAAGCTTATAGTTAGTGTTAAGTAAACCTCTAGCTGGTGTTGGTAAATCTCTAGGTAGTGTAAACTTTAGTGTGTTAGAGTCAGTAGTCATTGTCGCAGCTATAGAACAAAACTATAATAGTTAGTCTCAAATATAGCTTCGCGGTAGATATGCTGCTATAGGCTTATGCTGCAGGGGGGACCGACATGATCCGCTGGGCGGTGCCTCTCACCCTTCTTCTCCTCTCCTTTTCCCTGCCTCTCTTCTCCATTACCATTTTTATTTATTATAAATATCTCATAGCTATCATTTTTGTCCATTGTTCCTGTAGTTTCTTGTGCCGGCCCCCCTTTTTTTTTTTTTTTTTTTTTTTTTTTTTTTTTCTCTTTTGTGTATGTTTGCAGGCCGGAGCCTCAGGAGCTGCGTTCTGGCCTGTGTTCCCGGCCCTCCCCCCCCTCTGGTCATCCCATTGCTTCTTCCACCTGCCTACGTGGATGTCTGCTGTTGCTGCTTCCGCCTGCCTGCACCCCCCCCCCCTCTGGTCATCCCGCTGCTGCTTCCACATGACTGTTGTGTGCTGCTGACGCCCCCCCCCCCCTCTGGTCATCCCGCTGCTGCTTCCACATGACTGTTGTGTGCTGCTGACGCCCCCCCCCCCCCCACCTCTGGTCATCCCGCTGCTGCTTCCACCTGCCTGCTGTGTGCTGTCGACGTCCCTGACTCCCCCAGTCTGGCCTTCGGCAGGAGGGTCCCCCCTTATGAGCCTGGTCCTGCTCAAGGTTTCTTCCCTCCTAAAGGGGAGTTTTTCCTTGCCACTGTTTGGCTTAAGGCTTTTCTCCCACTAAGGGAGTTTTTACCTGCCATTGTTTATATAATAATTGCTCGGGGGTTTATGTTTATGTTTATGTTTATGTTTATGTTTATGTTCATGTTCATGTTCTGGATCTCTGGAAAGCGTCTAGAGACAACATCTGTTGTATTAGACGCTATATAAATAAAATTGAATTGGAAATTGAACTGGTTCTGCTTCTGGTTCTGGGCCAGATCCCTAGTGGAAAAGAACCAAAACGAGGGTCGAGTTGGGCTGAGTAGGTGCTAGTGGAAAAGCTCCAAAAGAGTCATAACAAGTTTTATTTAGTTCTTTGTAGAACAGTTTACGCCTTTTATTTTATTTCTAAGAACTGACATCGTTGTGAATGTTTTAACTTCAGTTTTATTTGATAAGCCACTTGATCTGTTTCCAGAAAACCGTCATCGCCCGGGGCAACCGCTCAGTGAGGACTCTGGTGGACGACTTGCAGAGCGACCACATCGACCTGAAGGTCTGCCAGGACTACCTGCGCTACTGGAGGGACTGCCCGGAGGTGAGTGTGGACACGTCTGGACACGTCTGGACACGTCTGGACACGTCTGGCTGGCAGCTCCAACCTGCAGCAGAGCGGTACCGCAGGCCAGTACGCAGCTCCCGAAGCTCCGGCCTGCAAACATGCACAAAAGAGAAAAAAGGGGGGCCAGCACAAGAAACTACAGGAACGATGGACAAAAACGATAGCTATGACATTTTATAATACATAAAAATGGAAATGGAGAAGAGAGGAAGGGAAGAGGAGAAGAAGGGTGAGAGGCACCGCCCAGCGGATCATGTCGGTGCCCCCCTGCAGCATAGGCCTATAGCAGCATATCTGCCACAAGGCTATATTTGAGACTAACTATTATAGTCTTGTTCTATAGCTGCAACGATGACTACTGACTCTAACACAGTAGAGTTTACACTACCTAGAGGTTTACCAACACCAGCTAGAGGTTTACTAAACACTAACTATAGGCTTCACTAAACAGAAAGGTTTTAAGTTTAGTTTTAAAGGTGGAGGTGGTGTCAGCCTCGTTAACCCAGATTGGAAGTTGGTTCCATAGTAGTGGTGCCTGATAGCAGAAGGCCCGCCCTCCAAATCTACATTTAGATACTCTAGGAACTACGAGTAAACCTGCACTCTGAGAACGGAGAGCTCTGCCAGGAACATAAGGCACTATCAGGTCTTACAAATAATGCGGAGCTAAGCCGTTCTGGGCTTTATATGCAAGTAATACAATTTTTAATTGGATTCTGAATTTTACATTCACTCAGTTACTCAATCACAAACAGAAGCATGTAAATATAAGCGGCAACCTAAATTAAATGTGGACGTTAATGTGGAGCGGCCGTTGGAAACTGACAGTGGTGTCTGTAGACGCCATGAGATGTAACATTAAAGTTAGCTTGGTACCCGTGGCTTGTAGCAAAACGATTTCCTATCTGAACACAAAAGTGATTTTAAAAAGTGACTGAGGACTTCACGGTCCATCAAGGACATGTATCCTTCTCCTCCTCTTCCTCTTTTTATTTTGTCGATCTCTTAGCTGTTTTCAAGTTCAAATTTGGCTCCAGGCACTACAGCAAAGATAACGTCCGACACTAATTCAAATCTTCCTTTTCTTCTGTGCCGATTCTTCTTCTTCTCCTAATAAGGTGGATTACAACTCTTTGTGCTACTTAGCGCCAACTACTGTACAGGAGGGACATAGCAGTCAGGAGTCACTGATTTCAAAACGCAACTGGCTCCTTTCGGCAAGACGTGCACGGTGCCCTGATGTGTCAATCATCTGGGGTGGCACTTGGGGGGACCAATCAGATTCCAGGGGGGTCCAGTGCTGCCACGGCCCCCCCTCTAGCTCCGCCACTTAGCACACATAACCCCTGTTCTGGCCGAACTCCACTGTCTCCCGGTCCACTACAGAATCCAGTTCAAGGTCCTCCTGACCTTCAAGGCCGTCCGCCAAAAAAGCCCCAGCTACCTAAGTGATCTAATCACTATCCATAAACCGTCACGCACCCTTCGCTCCAGCCACGCCACTCTCCTTCATGTCCCCTCTCCACGGCTCGTGACGATTGGACACCGTTCCTTCTCTGCCTATGGAACTCTCTACCTGACTACCTCAGGAATGCTCCTTCTGTGGAGTCCTTTATAACGGGCCTTAAAACACTCTTCTACAAGCAGGCTTTCCCCTGAACTCTTCCCTTGACCCCTTTTATTCAAATATTTTTATTTTTTATTTTTTTGCTGCCCACAACGTTTTATCTTACTTACTAGCTAGGCTTTGTCTTAGTTTTTTAGTCTTGTTTTTAGTCTTCTTTGTAAAGCGATCGGAGATCTGTCGTTTCAGGTGAAAAGCGCTATATAAATTGAAATTATTATTATTATTATTATTATTATTATTATTATTATTATTATTATATTTTAAATGTTTTTCTTTCATTCTTTGTCCCCTTTTCAGAGAAAAGATGAAGTGGCCTGCCAAGGTGAGAGCTGCACCAGAGTTTGGTTTTGTCATGAACCGGAATCATGAAAAAGAACCTCGTTCCCTGCTCTCCCTCTCCCTGACGTGGGGGAGGGAGTCTCTCGGCCACTTCCTGTCCAGCTGAGTTCGCTACAACGAACCAAACTACTTTTTACTTTCGCGTCGGTTCGTTTCAAGTTAAAGTAAATGTATTCATCCAGTCGGTCTGGATGCATGGATGGATGGATGATGGATGGATGGATGGATGGATGGATGATGGATGGATGGTTGATGGATGATGGATGGACGAATTGCCACGAAAAAATTAGCTCGTTTGTTCAACACTCATCAGATACTCAGTCAAACAAAGTTTTGTGACGCCGTCTCATCAACAGACTAATGGTGTTTTTCCACTAGTACTTACTCAGCTCGGCTCTCCTCCACTCGGTTTGGTTCTTTCCCACTAGGGGTCTAACGTGCCGAGTAGATACTTTTCTGTAACTTCTCTGCCGAGGTCTTTTACTCGACCAGCAACGGCGGCGTTAAAGTCTGCTCCGTGGTCCAACTCTGAGGTTCCTAAACCTGGTGCTGAGGAGAGAGTTCAGAGGGATCTAGACGGGCGATAAGGAACGACCAGATCCACCAGGAGGTTTCTCAGTCCACAGCTGCTCGCGGCTGCCAATGGACTTAAAAAATGTAAACGCCTTGTCGCTTGAAGTTGAGTTGAGATGCGTTGAGTCGAGTCGAGATGAGCCGAGTAGGTACGAGTGGAAAAGCTCCTCAAGTGTTCTTGCAGACTGGACTCGGTGCTCTGATACAAGTTTCTCCACAACTCATCTGCAAGTCTCCTGACTTCCTGACATCTTTGTGTTTCCTCAGTGAACTGCAGCCGTCTGGAGTCTGAGGAACTTCGTCCAGCCGGTAAGTCCACGTTTCCACTTCCAGCTTCTGCAGGTTCTTCCCTTAGTTATTGATTTATTCCAGACACGTCAGAACCGGCGTTGATAGAACATAACGACGTTAACGAGTAGGAATCACACATGCACACACACATTTAATCTACACAAAATAAATAAATACATCTGTTGTCTCCGTCTCTCAGTTTTCTGCCTGAACGAGCGTCTCTGCTTCAACGAGCTGACTGCAGGTCTCGTCATCGGAGGTCTCGCTGTCGGGGCCGTCGGCCTGGTTCTGGTCTTCATGCTCATCTACAAGTACAGAAGCAGAAGACCCGGGTGTGGGGAGGCTCCCTACTCCGGACCAGAGGATATCAAGCTGGGGGGGGTGTCCTCATCATGTAAACCAGGGATCTCCAACCCCCGGGACGCTACCGGGCCGCACAGAAAGAAAAAATATGTTCTGTAGCGTCCCCGACTGATGATGGTTGACTCTCAAACTGTAAACTTCTCAGTTAAAAGTGCTTCAAATCCGCTACTGCTACTACCGCTGCTACTAAATATTTAATCACTTTTCCACTGTTGCTCTGCTTACTGCCCCCTATCGGTCACCACCGCATTATTATTCATTAAACTGGTCCGTGGTACCAGTGGCGTCAATTCAGTCAAAGCTAAGGTATGGCAAGCAGTGGCGGAGCGTGGGTCTCAGTCCAGAGGGGGCGGAGTATTCTCCATGGGCCCTTATGATAGTCATTTTAACGTTCAACAACATCATCCTACCCAAGAAATGGTTGATTAATACTCAGCTCTGTCAGCACTAAAACTCAATTGCACCTTTCTGTACTTTTGTACTTTTCTGTACTTTCTGTATCTTTCTGTACTTTTTTGTATTCTTACATCTGTCCAGGGACTACAGATGAAAAATAGCCTCTTGGCTAACTGGCACATTTACAGCAATGTTTTTTATTGATGTGCATTGTCCCTGTCAAATAAATAAATAAAATCAAACAACATTTATTCTCACTTTTATTGAGCCAAGCCTATAGGCCTATGCTGCAGAAAGCAGAGTAAAGTCACAAACTTGTCCAGAGGAACACACACACACCGGCCTGACAGCTGTCAATCAGATGGTGCTGAAAACTGAGATAGTCACAGACTGACTCAGTTCCATCTTTGATACAGCTTAAATACAAAAAAAAAACATAACTGGTCTAAAATTACACAATCTATTTAGATAGATAGAGACACAGCGGTCTATAACATCATTTCGGAGCTCTATAACAGAATAGACTCTAGTCTAGTTGACAACAACACAAAGCTCATTCAAATAGGCAGCTGGTCAAAGCTACCACAACATTCTGATAAAGAAATTATTTAAGAAGGTTACACTCACTCACCAATGGTAGTTGACTCTTCCATAACCCAAAATAATCCAGGTAACGTGGAAAACGGGGTAACATTAAAAACTTTGTACATGCTTAGTCCTCTTTTAAAGTTTAGCGCTCATTTCCATGGCAGCAAACCTGCCGAGTCGGCAAATTGGCTGAAACCGTTAAGGCTGATTTATTAATTTATTAATGCAAAAAGGAGAGAGAGGGAGCAGAAGAGAGAAAAAGAGTAAAAAAAAGTCAAATATTTCCCAGATTTATAAGAGGGTAGCGTGATTTGATATCTTACCTTAAGATGAACTTGCATAATTAATCCATCAGTGACTAACAGCCTCGTTAATATCTTCTGCTGCAGGGGAAACATTGGACCCATCACTGCCTTCTTTTTTTGAAAAAAACAATTGCGGGGTTGTCTGCTCACTTTTCATTTTTGTAAGTTAGTAACACTGCAAAGAGCGCTAAAAACCAGATTGATAGCGATCACTGTCGTCAGGGACGCTGGGACATCACATTTCAAGATATGAGGGGGATACAAGTGTTGGGAAAGATAATACCTCGTGAAATCCATCATGTTGTTCTGATTTGCATTTGTAGTTATTTTATACAACCAGTTTGGTTTTAAACAAAAGCATGGCACTGATCTATGTATTTTTGCACTAAAGGAAATCTTAGAGAAATATAATAGTCATAACTCTACCATGTTCTTGTGCTTTATTGATGCTTCTAAAGCATTTGACCGGGTTAATCATGTGAAATTATTTTTGAAATTGTCTAAAAGTGGGGTCCCTGGTTTTTTAATTAGAATCCTGGTCTACTGGTACTTGCATCAGACAATGCAAGTGAGATGGGGGAATGTAACATCTGATCCCTTCCATGTGACCAATGGTGTCCGCCAGGGCGGAATCCTGTCTCCCTTTCTTTTTAATGTGTACATGAATGATTTGTCTCTGATGTTGAATACATGTGGTACAGGCTGTAGAGTTGGTGACCTACTAATTAATCACTTTATGTATTCAGACGACCTGGTCATCTTCAGCCCTTACAGTGCTGGTCTCCAACAGCCATTGAGAACGTGCACACAGTATGGTGTTGACTTTGACATGAAGTACAATGCTGGTAAGAGTAAAGTTATGATTATTAGAAGCAGAGAAGACAGACAGTCAACCTTCCCTGACTTCCATCTGTCTGGTACTGCACTCAGTGTGTGCAGCGAGATCAAGTATTTGGGGCATATTATTGTTAATGACTTGTCTGATGATAAAGATATGTACAGGCAGCGTTGTAAGCTCTATGCACAAGCAAACATGCTGTGTCGTAAGTTTAGCATGTGCTCTGTATCTGTAAAAAGTGCATTGTTTAAAGCATATTGCACACCTTTGTACACAGCCCACCTGTGGTGCCGCTACAAACAAGGTAGTATAAGAAAGCTCACAGTAGCTTATAATGACAGCATGAGGCTACTGTTGAGAGCCCCAAGAAGCTCCAGTGCAAGCCATATGTTTGTTAGTGTCGGGGTACCCACCTGCTCTGCTGTTCTGCGCAATCTGATGCACAGATTTATGTGTAGGGCGTCAGAATCAGAGAATGAACTTATTAATGTGTTGGTTAATCCTGTACGCAGTTCTGTAAAATTTTCGTCCAGACTGTGGAACCATTTTAGAACATGTTTGTATGCAAGCCTACACTGAATAGTGGGGAAAGCTCTGTACTTTGTATTTTATGTTTGTTTGTTTTTTATTCTGTCTTTGTTTTTATTATCTTATTCTGCTTTTATGGTGATATGGATCCCCTTGGGTCTGAAATAAAGATTTAATAATAATAATATATGTATTAAATAATAGAATAGTCAATTCAAATAGACACAGAGTAATTCCATAAATGTATTTAAAAAACAAACATGTACATTTCCCCCTGAAGCCAAGGTGTAGCGGCTGCCATACCTTGCCATACCCAATTGACGCCCCTGCGTGGTACAGAAAAGGTTGAGGACCACTGATGTAAACATTTTTATAAACTTAATAAAATATGTTCTACTTTTATTTCTAATTTGTTGTTTTATTGCACAGTGGCTGATTTTACATTTGGTGAAATAAAGTGATTTACTGATTCTGATAAACCTGGGGCCTGTACTACGAAGCAAGTTCAACATACCCAGGATATCTTTTCCTTATCCAGATTCACTAACCCGGACAATTGCAATCACGCTAAGCGGTCACACGACGGTGGTTATCAACTCGGTATATCAACCCAGGTTTCTTCAATCTGGATATGAGCGCGTGCACATAAAAGGGGCAGTGTTTTCAGCGCATGACCAATCGCAAGCATGGAGAAGTCCGCTGTCAGAGCCGCTTATTTCAGTAGCGAAGAGCAAACAATAATTTTACGGAAATATGATGAGTATAGGCATATAATACAGGCAAAAAGCAACACAGTTGCAGCTGCAAAATGCAGGAAAGACAGCTGGCAAAAGATCGCTGACTGTATAAATGCGTAAATTCATAGGGATATAAACATCACTGCCCCATCATTAGGGCATAAGTAGATCTGACTATAATTACAGTTGTCTATTCTGTTAAATGCATGTGTTGCTTAGATGTATTCGTATGGCGTGTATGACAATTGTATCCTCATCCCTTCAGCTGCAACCCCAGCGGAGTGAAACGCACATGGGAGCAAATAAAAAATAAATATAAAAACATAATTCAAAGCGGTAAGTAGGCTCACTTTCATATCTTAGAAGTACAACAAGTACAAGGCTTTAGTGTTTCTATCACTCTCTGTTTTAGGATGATATCAGTATACAAAAGCACAATGAAATAGCATTGACATTACTTGCGGCAAACAGAAAAAAAAATGACAAGAAGAAGATCGGAGGGATCCTCTCACGATCCGCGCACCAAGCTCCACTGGATTCTCTTCGAAAGGGCATGCCATTTTCCAAGAGAGCTGATTGGTCAGTAGGCGGTGCTTTTATACCCGGCGATCTGTATCTCGAACATAACCTGCTCCGGAGCAGGTTAGCTGTTCAGCATAAGTTACCATGGCGATGTACCCCGGTAAGAAGTGAACCACCGTCGTAGTCCTGAAAACCCAGGGTTAAACCTGAAGTTACCTCGCTAACCCCAAATCCCGCTTCGTAGTACAGGCCCCTGGTCCTCTGGGTCCCTGGTCCTCAGGAACTGAGCAACAGATTTCCACCTGCAACTTTCCTGTAGCGCGATCCCGTACTTCACCACTAGATGGCAACAGCGACTTGGTGACTCGTATATACAGGTGAGGTAGTGGACAGGGGAAGGGGGTGCAGTCCCTGAGTTCTTGGGGGTGTAACCATAGACATATAGGTATACGTATATACGTTTATATGTCTATGGTTACAGAGTGCCAGCACACGCAAGAAGCTGTTTCTTCAAGGGTTTTAGCTCCCCAGCCCCAGTTGCAGTTATATAGTTATATTTATTGAGGGCAATAAGAGAAAAAAAAAAAAAGATTTACAATAACAATAGAAATATCAATATTTCCCCTTTTTTAACTTTTCATAACAATAATTAAACAAAAATAAATAAATAATATTAATAAGAAAGAAAAAAATAATAAATAAATAAATACAACAACACCCCCCTCTCCCCTTCCCTCCCTCATATGATCAGTACATTACATCATTCAAAATCATTTAGCTTCTTTTCACATAATGCATAACAATACTGGAGCAAATGCATAATAAAGTAAATAATCAAGTCCTGAAAAAACACATTAATTAATGCAGTAGATGATTCAGATCATTATCTAATCTAATAAAGGCAAAAAATCAAAAAAAGGTCCCCAAATAAGGTCAAAGTCTCTAGGTGTTTTTCTAACAGAATACAGTATTTTTTCTGGAGTGATATATGATGCAAGTTCATGGATCCACTGTTTGGGTGCTGGTTTTTTTTTCTGATTTCCAGTTTTTTAAAAACGACCTGAATTTATAATGCTTACTTTTCAGGCCTTTAAAAACATGTACTGAGCTGGTACAGTATATATGGGAGCTTGTATGTATATGTGTTACAGAAAGAAATGACATGTATAAAAACTTCCACATAATGGCCTAATGACATCTCATGACTGCAGGTGACACAGAGCAGCACTGGCATGCAGACTAAACAATGCAGCTAAAAGCACATGTAAATATCACATAAAGCTGTGACAGTAGCACAAACAAGCACTGAAAACATGAAACAATGACAGACATGAGCTGCACAGTCGGTTAATTTACTGTTTGACATTACGCTCTCTCTCCTTGTAAACATGAAACTGCGAAACCTTAAATTCATATATATATATATAAAACGTCATCATCACAGACTCATGGGACCACTAACGTCCTGTTAGTGGATCTGTCATCATTACCACTCTGCAACAGCATTTCCTGCTAGGATATGCCAGTTCTCTGTTTCTCTAATTTCAGCTTCATCACTCTGTATTGCTGCAACTGTCTACATGCTGCTGTGTGTGGCTGTTATATACGCATCATTTGAGTTGTTCATTTGGAAGTGCTTAAACATGTTCCTCTTATATATTTTTTTCAGGACAATTTATAACAGTGTTAACCTCGAGGGCCTGTAATCTGCACATTTTAGATGTTTCCCTGTGCCAACATACCTGATTCAAATGAAAGAGTAATTAAAAGACTTGTACAGACCTTGATGACAAACTGATGGATAGGATTGGGGTTAGTTGTTGTAACCTCATTAAGTTAATTGGAAACAAAAAGAGGATCTTCAGAGGCCGTCTCTTTTAAGTAAAAGTGTGCAAAGTTTAACCAGTCTGCAAAAAACTGTTTACACGTGGGGAATCCTTTTCAGAGTCATTTTTCTCAGTGTGAAATTGTAGCGACTCATCTCATCATCTACTGTGCGTAATAATATGAAATTATTCCCAAAATTTGAATACATTTCAGTGTTTAAAGGAAAAAGCTAAAAGAGTGTTGGGTGCCAGTGAGTTTTTAGTCTTCAGTTGACTAGGCACTAACAACAAGTATGAATTTATTACAGAAAACCCTGCATGGACTCAGTTGTTGCAAATTAAAGCTCTAAGAACTAAAAACATCGCCACTTTCTGTACACCAAGGATCATTAGTCAAACAAATCAAAATGTTAAATTCTGTTTGGATCATGGATGCCACGTTCTCTGGACAAAAGAGGAGACGGACCATCCAGTCCATTAAAATAATAGCTGGAATTGGCATCACTGGAAACAATAATGTTAAAGCTAAAAGATAGATGCAAGTTTTAGAAGAAACACATGATTGTTTATTCTTTTTTGGGGGGCATCTTTCAGCAAGAAATTCCTACATGACATACTGCATCCTGTTACAAAAGCATAGATACTTTGCTATCCTACATGACATACTGCATCCTCTTACAAAAGCATAGATACTTTGCTATCTGGTGTCTCCTTTCATGTAGTCGCTCGGCTGTGCCGTGTTTTCATTGTCTGCATTTAGTACACATGGTTATTTGTTAAAAGCTGATAGGAAACCTGCTAACCTATACATGGCAGGTAAATAGTAATTTCTCTGCCATGAATTACTTCCTTCAGGGAGTAAAATCTAACGTTACCTGTGGAAACCTTTTTCTAATCCCATACTCTGATCCCAGAAAGCAGTTTTTTTACATTATAATTGCTATCTTTTATATATATATATATATATATATATATATATATATATATATATATATATATATATATATATAGTGTGTGTGAGTGTGTGTGTGTGTATACACCGTATAGATACATACACAGTATATTTATACTATGTACTGTATTTTGTATTTGTTTCTCAGTTGTATTGCATTTAAAAGCCAATACTAATCAGTCATTATATTTCTATCTTAACAGGTAGCCTTGTGGCTGAGGGCAAGGCGGAGATCACATGTTGTCTGGGCACATCCACAATCCAAAAACTGGTGGGACACAATTGTTCCAGATTTCAGCTCTCATCAGTTCGTGCAGATTTCCGTGTGTCCCGGGAGTCGTTTGAGTATCTGCGCTCAAGTCAAGCATGTCATGGGGAAACGGTGCGTGATTGTATGTCTGTGTCGGTGAGAATGCGGTATGGAAGGGTCCTGCCATGGAGGATTTGAGCCTCCATTGGCAGGACATCAAAAACTTAATAATTTATCAATATTATATTATACAAAGATGGTTATTATTATTATTATTATTATTAGTATTATTATTATTATTATTATTATTATGTATAGTATATTATATTATTATTAGTATAGGTATCGGATAGGTGAATGGATGAATGAATGGGATGCCTGGGTCTGGGGCCCTCCGTTGTCGGGCCTGTGCGGGTGTCGCCTTGTTGGGGGGTTCCCTCTCTCCGGGCCCGTCTCCGGTCCCCCCCGCTGCCTCTACGGCGGGGCGCCCCTCTGGTCTTGGAGGGCCACTTTCGTGGGGGACGGGTGCGCCTGCCCGCGTCGGCGGCCGGGGCGGCTCTGTCTCTCCGGGCAGGCTGGCCCCCTGCCGGGTGGGGGTCGTTGGCCTGAAGGGTGAGGGCCTCCTGGCCGCGTGTCCGGCCCGGACCGGGTGGCCGGGGATTGCCTGGGTCGCGGTCCGCCGCCGCGGGATCCCTGGCTGCTTCTTTCCGCGCCGTGGGGGCCCCGCCCGCGGGCCCCCTCGGCCGCCGCCGGGCGGGGGGGGGGGGCCTCGCAGGCGGTGGGTTGCCTCCCTCCTACTTCTCCCCTCTGTGGGGTTTGCCGGTGGCCTGGGTTCCGGGCTCTTCCTTGTCGGCCTCTGGTCTCGCGGGTGGCGGGGTCGCTCCCCCCCCCTCCCCCACTATAGATACACTTCAGGTGGAGCTTTGTTTGGTTTATTACACACACACACACACACACACACACACACACACACACACACACACACACACACATACACACACACACATACACACATATAGTCATTTAGTCACATGCACACACACACACACACACACACACACACACACACACACACACACACACACGCATGATCATATACATACACACACACACACATAGACATACACACTGGCTTGTTCACCTGCATGCTGACTCTAGTTTTTGGGTTTAGGTAGCGGTAGCGATAGCTTAGCTCAGACTGCGATCAGATCTCAAGATTTAGGTCGATTGCTGTTCGTGTTTTGGTTGGCTCCGTGCCGGTTTCGTGCTTTGTTTGTGGTTTTTTGTTGCAGATTTCCAGTGCTTGACGTGTGTCTCCGTGTGTTCCTGCTTCCTGGATTGGCGGTGGATGTCGTCGCCCCCCCCCCCCCCCCACCCCCTCCCCCCCAAAAAAATAAAATAAAAAAAAAATAAAATAAAAAAAAACACTGGGTTTGTATGTGTATATTTATGTATGTGTACGCATATGTGTGCGTGTATATATGTATATATTACAAATAGTAATAATGCACATATATACACTTTTGGTTTCTACCGACATGGTATCAATCAATAATATGTGTGCAGACAAGGTAAAAAAAAAAAAAAAAAAAAAAAAAAAAAAAAAAAAAAAGCATGTCATGGGGAGAAGGGACACAAATTACCGTTTATCAAATTTCAATAAAACAAAAGTAATGTTGACTGGCATGTTGTCTTCTTTAATATCATATGATGAAGTGAGATTGTGAGGCATTTTTCTCTATAAACCAATACTGATGTGTACGAATAGAAAAGTTTTGATTTTAAAGTATTGAAAAGGATTAATCATCAAGGGAGTACTAAAGTCAGAGCAAAAATGACCCTCTGCATACTGAGAGGCCATAATGAGTTGTGTGTGTATATGTATGTGTGTGTATATATACATATATATATATATATATATATATATATACACACACACACACACACACACACACACACACACACACACACACACACACACACACACACACACACACACACACACAGACACACACACACACACACACTAGTCACAATAAGTTAGGGATATTATTTACATGAGTGCTTTTCTTATCTGGTCTGAATGAAATACGTAAAAGTTCCCTGTGATATTACTAATAAATGTGAGTAGTGTGTATGTGTGTATATATATAATATATACATACACACACAATACAAATACATGTGTATATAAGCAGTTCAATCTTACTAAGAATTTGTCCCATTTCTCAGAAATCACCTAAGAAGTAACCTTAAGACAGTTTACATTTCTTTCAAGTGAATTTTGAGAAATGTATTACAAGCCAGTTACACTGGCATATTCTATGTATTTAAAGTTTAGGTTTGCACGAATCAAGTAAAAATCATCTAGGTAAATTGTAGGTGCTATTAAGTAAAATTTGACATTTTTGATTAGAAATTTGACACGTGTGTCAGTATATCTTATTATATATAGGTCAGGGCATTGGGCTTCCCTGCAGTTTAACTGTCTTAGGAATTTAGATTACAAGTTTTACTGGTACCCATAAAGTGAGACAACACTGATGCAGACATGTCAACTTCTAACCCGTTCTGCATATTTCCTGCAGGAAACATGCATGCATGTGAGCAGCAGCAAATAAATAAGCCAGCAAGGCTAAATGTGTACCGAGTCAGACTACTATTCTATATTCCACGCAGGGAGCCGCTGAGGATTAGAGCACGATGCTTTACATTTTCCCTTTCTGGTTTATATATTTGTAAATCTGACACTAAAGGACAGTGCCTCACCAACACTCCTCCAACCATGAACCTCGCCGCACGTCACTGCATTGGTGTGCACAGTGTTTCATTATCAGCTGTAAATGTAGGCTACCTGTGTACGGATTATTTTAATATTTACCGTTCAAAAGTGAGCTCACTGCTGTCTTTCCCTATGACAAACAGCGTGACGTTAGGTGGGCGTAACGTCACAGCGCGGCTCTGCTTTCAACTTCATCACGTGTCGCCACTTATCTGATCTCTTATCTCTTCCAACACTCCTCCCATATCGCTGCAGCTGAGCGATCCGCCGGGTGGGACACCTCTCCTGGCCACAACTCTCCTCCTCCCAGCCAGCGCACACTCGCTGAGGCTTCCGCGCCCAACAAGAGCAGAGACGCGTCTTTCAGCCTTAACTCAGCCTGAGTTCGTGTGCACCATGTACAGAGGTAAGTTCGCTGAAGGTGGGAAGTTTACTATTATTGCTAAAGCACATTTAAAAACAACCAGCAGTGAGAAAGTAAAGATCCGATTCCTCGGAGGGGAGATGCTGTCTGGGGTCGGGGGGGCTGTCACACTCACCTGTCAGGCCGAGCCACACGCAATTAAAGTTACTGAATATAAGTGAAAACATGTCCAGTCCTGAGGTTGGTAGTGTGGGGTCTGATGCAGCGGTGTGGTTGGGGAGGGCATGGAGTTCCTTTTAAAAACTCACTTTATAGGCTGTAAGGTGAACCCCGTTAGTCTAATCTAATCTAGTTGTGGCAATTTTGGTGGGCATCTCAGCTTGCCACGGCATTTACCGATTTGCCAATCACTTTTATTTATTGTATTTGTATGTAGCCTATTCGGATAAATTCGGGGGGGGGGGGGGGGGGGTGCTTATTTTTATGTGTTTTTTTTTTACTGCATGAGTACACAATAAACACAGGATAAAAACATACATTTACATTCACAGTGATCTATGGTATCTGGGTTTGAAGGCTATATGTGTGTTATACAGTCTGATGGCCTCAGGCAGAAAGGGGAAGCGCTCCTTAGTGCATCTGGGCTGCAAGAGTCTGTCACTATTGCGGCTCCTCGGGCGGGTCGGTCGAGGGAGGGGACGGGGGAGAGAGAGAGAGAGAGAGAGAGAGAGAGAGAGAGAGAGAGAGAGAGAGAGAGAGAGAGAGAGAGAGAGAGAGAGAGAGAGAGAGAGAGAGAGAGAGAGAGAGAGAGAGAGAGAGAGAGAGAGAGAGAGTCTTTGCTTTTGTATGTAGGTATGCTTCTGCCTGTGCCTTTTTAGTCACTATTTTTCGATAATGTTCGAAAGTGCACTACTTTCAGCTCTGACAAAATTGCCGCATCTCGCCGGTAACATGATTTATTACTTTTTAACTGCCTGTAACACTAATTGCACTTTCACCTGCACTCCTGCTTCTCCTGGTCGCTTTTTAAAGTCAATTGGCCCGTAGATAAGACAAATAAACAAGACATGCTCGAATGCAAAAGAAACAATATTTACCTGTTTGAACAGCCAGGGAAAACCAGGACGCCGATTTTTAATACAACAAATAGCGGAAAACCGTGGAAAATAATTCTCGAGATTTCGTCTTCTTCTTCTTCTTGGTGCACTGTCATTGATACAGCGACGTAATGCTGTAACTGGTCCCAAAGGTGGGAGCAGGATTCACTTTCTGAAATACTTTTTGCTGTCATCTTACGGCCTATTAAGGCAGTGGTTCCCAACCTTTTTTCCTTGTCCCCCCCCTACTTGTGTCTAAGACCACCCGGGCCCCCTGACCCGTACATACTGGCACCAAAAGAGTAAAGTGATTTGTTACAAATCTTTAATTGAAAAAATGTACATTAATTATGTTTTTTTGATACATTTCTCTTTGGTTTACCCTGTATACAGATGACTTTGTTTTTCTCACCTTCATTTTGTGTCACTAATGTATAAAATATGCACAAAAATTGCAAGGACATAAAATAATTTCTGAAAAATGTCTCTTTTAATATGAGAGCAAACATTTTTAACATTTTCCCTTTAACAACCTGTCGGAGTAGTAGTATGATTAAATGTTGAATAATGATATAATACGTTTTTAAGTTTTTATCCTGCTAAATAATTTAGAAATATATTTTGGTCATTTTAAAATACTACCGTATTTTAACGACCATACGGCGCGCCGTGTGGAAAGGCGCACCCTCAGTTTTGTGTGTCATTTCTGTATTTAAAACACACACACGGTGCACTGACCGAAAAGGTATTTTAGGACTCTTAATGTTTGAGATACTTTGACATGTCGCTCGTGGGCCAATCATCTGTTCACCATTGCCGCTGGACTCTGCTCATCTGAACCCGTGTCCTCTAGTTTCAGTGCTGCTGCTCCTCCAGCTGACGTGGTGGATCGTTTCAGCTGCACCGATGGTTTCAGCTGCACCGGTGGTTTCAGCTGCACCAGCGGTTTCAGCTGCACCGGCGGTTTCAACCATCAGCTGCAACGTGACCCGGCTTCCCAACAGAACCATCCGATACCAGCTGGATGGACCCAGCCCCCACGGCTGCATCACCTGCTGGGAGGACGTCAACGTAAGTCAGCATGTGGATATTTGATGGCGTCTGTTGCTCCAGGCTGCTTCTGAAAGGCATCATATGAATCTGTTTCGAGAGAACTGGGCTGTTTAATTGTTTTGGGGGTTCATTGTACATGGAGGCTGCTCAAGAACCGCAACGATACGCTGCAATACCACACCTGGCCACACGGAGCCTCCGTGTGGCCAGAAGTCAAGAAGAACTGGACAAACCCTCACTTACCCCTTTTTTCACCAAACCGGTTCCAGCCTGGTTCTGCTTCTGGTTCTGGGCCAGATCCCTAGTGGAAAAGAACCAAAACGAGGGTCGAGTTGGGCTGAGTAGGTGCTAGTGGAAAAGCTCCAAAAGAGTCATAACAAGTTTTATTTAGTTCTTTGTAGAACAGTTTACGCCTTTTATTTTATTTCTAAGAACTGACATCGTTGTGAATGTTTTAACTTCAGTTTTATTTGATAAGCCACTTGATCTGTTTCCAGAAAACCGTCATCGCCCAGGGGCAACCGCTCAGTGAGGACTCTGGTGGACGACTTGCAGAGCGACCACATCGACCTGAAGGTCTGCCAGGACTACCTGCGCTACTGGAGGGACTGCCCGGAGGTGAGTGTGGACACGTCTGGACACGTCTGGACACGTCTGGACACGTCTGGCTGGCAGCTCCAACCTGCAGCAGAGCGGTACCGCAGGCCAGTACGCAGCTCCCGAAGCTCCGGCCTGCAAACATGCACAAAAGAGAAAAAAGGGGGGCCAGCACAAGAAACTACAGGAACGATGGACAAAAACGATAGCTATGACATTTTATAATACATAAAAATGGAAATGGAGAAGAGAGGAAGGGAAGAGGAGAAGAAGGGTGAGAGGCACCGCCCAGCGGATCATGTCGGTGCCCCCCTGCAGCATAGGCCTATAGCAGCATATCTGCCACAAGGCTATATTTGAGACTAACTATTATAGTCTTGTTCTATAGCTGCAACGATGACTACTGACTCTAACACAGTAGAGTTTACACTACCTAGAGGTTTACCAACACCAGCTAGAGGTTTACTAAACACTAACTATAGGCTTCACTAAACAGAAAGGTTTTAAGTTTAGTTTTAAAGGTGGAGGTGGTGTCAGCCTCGTTAACCCAGATTGGAAGTTGGTTCCATAGTAGTGGTGCCTGATAGCAGAAGGCCCGCCCTCCAAATCTACATTTGGATACTCTAGGAACTACGAGTAAACCTGCACTCTGAGAACGGAGAGCTCTGCCAGGAACATAAGGCACTATCAGGTCTTACAAATAATGCGGAGCTAAGCCGTTCTGGGCTTTATATGCAAGTAATACAATTTTTAATTGGATTCTGATTTTTACATTCACTCAGTTACTCAATCACAAACAGAAGCATGTAAATATAAGCGGCAACCTAAATTAAATGTGGACGTTAATGTGGAGCGGCCGTTGGAAACTGACAGTGGTGTCTGTAGACGCCATGAGATGTAACATTAAAGTTAGCTTGGTACCCGTGGCTTGTAGCAAAACGATCTCCTATCTGAACACAAAAGTGATTTTAAAAAGTGACTGAGGACTTCACTGTCCATCAAGGACATGTATCCTTCTCCTCCTCTTCCTCTTTTTATTTTGTCGATCTCTTAGCTGTTTTCAAGTTCAAATTTGGCTCCAGGCACTACAGCAAAGATAACGTCCGACACTAATTCAAATCTTCCTTTTCTTCTGTGCCGATTCTTTTTCTTCTCCTAATAAGGTGGATTACAACTCTTTGTGCTACTTAGCGCCAACTACTGTACAGGAGGGACATATCAGTCAGGAGTCACTGATTTCAAAACGCAACTGGCTCCTTTCGGCAAGACGTGCACGGTGCCCTGATGTGTCAATCATCTAGGGTGGCACTTGGGGGGACCAATCAGATTTCAGGGGGGTGCAGTGCTGCCACGCCCCCCCCTCTAGCTCCGCCTCTGAGCAACACATAAGCCCTGTTCTGGCCGAACTCCACTACAGGATCCAGTTCAAGGTCCTCCTGACCTTCAAGGCCATCCGCCAAAAAAGCCCCAGCTACCTAAGTGATCTAATCACTATTCATAAACCGGCACGCACCCTTCGCTCCAGCCACGCCACTCTCCTTCATGTCCCCTCTCCACGGCTCGTGACGATGGGACACCGTGCCTTCTCTGCCTATGGAACTCTCTACCTGACGACCTCAGGAATGCTCCTTCTGTGGAGTCCTTTAAAACGGGCCTTAAAGGGAAAGTTCGTTTTTTTACAACCTGGACCTTATTTCTGGCATTTTTTATGGTTGTATACTCACCCAGAGGTGTTTGGTGTCATTTGGAGTCCTTCGGAAGATATTAGGAGTTTTTTGCGAGCCGCTTCTCCATATAACGGTAGTGAACGGGGGCACCGTGGGACACAGACGATGCAGCGTCTAAATAACACATGATTGCCGCGAAACTCTTCATTTCTTTTATGAATCACTCTGTCCTCCGTTCAGTGAGCTCTTCAGCCGTATACTCCGGCTCAAAACGGTAAGGACGTCCATCATATTCAAAGTCGTCGTCCACAACCTCAGAATTTGACAAATATTCAGACATGTTTCAAATAACTATCAGTAAACTAACAGTAGGAACTCCAGCTGTACACAGAGCTGTGTCTGGGACGCGCGCACAGAGATGACGTCATGAGTTCAGAGGTCTTGTTTACAAACTGATTTATTTGTTACACACACAGCCCCGGATGTAGACAACAGGTCCTGGAAGCAGATCTAGTGATTCATAAAAGAAATGAAGAGTTTCGCGGCAATCATGTGTTATTTAGACGCTGCATCGTCTGTGTCCCGCGGTGCCCCGTTCACTACCGTTATATGGAGAAGCGGCTCGCAAAAAACTCCTAATATCTTCCGAAGGACTCCAAATGACACCAAACACCTCTGGGTGAGTATACAACCATTAAAAAATGCCAGAAATAAGGTCCAGGTTGTAAAAAACCGAACTTTCCCTTTAAAACACTCTTCTACAAGCAGGCTTTCCCCTGAACTCTTCCTTAACCCCTTTTATTCAAATATTTTTATTTTTTATTTTTTTGCTGCCCACGTTTTATCTTACTTAGTAGCTAGGCTTTGTCTTAGTTTCTTAGTCTTGTTTTTAGTCTGCTTTGTAAAGCGCTCTGAGATCTGTCGTTTCAGGTGAAAAGCGCTATATAAATTGAAATTATTATTATTATTATTATTATTATTATATTTTAAATGTTTTTCTTTCATTCTTTGTCCCCTTTTCAGAGAAAAGATGAAGTGGCCTGCCGAGGTGAGAGCTGCACCAGAGTTTGGTTTTGTCATGAACCGGAATCATGAAAAAGAACCTCGTTCCCTGCTCTCCCTCTCCCTGACGTGGGGGAGGGAGTCTCTCGGTCACTTCCTGTCCAGCAGAGTTCGCTACAACGAACCAAACTACTTTTTACTTTTGTGTCCGTTCGTTTTAAGTTAAAGTAAATGTAGTCATCCAGTCGGTCTGGATGCATGGATGGATGGATGATGGATGGATGGATGGATGGATGGATGGATGGACGAGTTGCCACGAACAAATTTGCTCGTTTGTCCAACACTCATCAGATATTCAGTCCAACAAAGTTTTGTGACGCCGTCTCATCAACAGACTAATGGTGTTTTTCCACTGGTACCTACTCAGCTCGGCTCGGTTTTGCGCTTTCCCACTAGGGGTCTAACGTGCCGAGTAAATAATTTTCTGTAACTTCTCTGCCGAGGTTCTAAGCGGCTGAGTCGGGCTGTGATGTCATCACACTCCAGGCCACCGATTGGTCGGGGGGTTGGAGTCAGACGTCTGAGTCAGGATGTGACATCAGAGAAAGAGCGACTCTGACGGCGGTTTCGTCTTCTTTTACTCGACCAGCAACGGCGGCGTTAAAGTCTGCTCCGTGGTCCAACTCTGAGGTTCCTAAACCTGGTGCTGAGGAGAGAGTTCAGAGGGATCTAGACGGGCGATAAGGAACGACCAGATCCACCAGGTTTCTCAGTCCACAGCTGCTCGCGGCTGCCAATGGACTTAAAAAATGTAAAAGCCTTGTTGCTTGAAGTTGAGTTGAGATGCGTTGAGTCGAGTCGAGATGAGCCGAGTAGGTACGAGTGGAAAAGCTCCTCAAGTGTTCTTGCAGACTGGACTCGGGTGCTCCGATACACGTTTCTTCACAACTCATCTGCAAGTCTCCTGACTTCCTGACATCTTTGTTTCCTCAGTGAACTGCAGCCGTCTGGAGTCTGAGGAACTTCGTCCGGCAGTCTGTAAGTCCACGTTTCCACTTCCAGCTTCTGCAGGTTCTTCCCTTAGTTATTGATTTATTCCAGACACGTCAGAACCGGCGTTGATAGAACATAACGACGTTAACGAGTAGGAATCACACATGCACACACATTTAATTTACACAAAATAAATAAATAAATACACCTGTTGTCTCTGTCTCTCAGTCTTCTGCCTGAACGAGCGTCTCTGCTTCAACGAGCTGACTGCAGGTCTCGTCATCGGAGGTCTCGCTGTCGGGGCCGTCGGCCTGGTTCTGGTCTCCTGGCTCATCTACAAGTACAGAAGCAGAAGACCCGGGTGTGGGGAGGCTTCCTACTCCGGACCAGAGGAGATCAAGCTGGGGGGGGTGTCCTCATCATGTAAACCAGGGATCTCCAACCCCCGGGACGCTACCGGGCCGCACAGAAAGAAAAAATATGTTCTGTAGCGTCCCCGACTGATGATGGTTGACTCTCAAACTGTAAACTTCTTAGTTAAAAGTGCTTCAAATCCGCTACTGTTACTACCGCTGCTACTACAGATACTACTAAATATTTAATCACTTTTCCAACTGTTGCTCTGCTTACTGCCCCCTATCGGTCCCCGCCGCATTATTATTCATTAAACTGGTCCGTGGTACCAGTGGCGTCAATTCAGTCAAAGCTAAGGTATGGCAAGCAGTGGCGGAGCGCGGGTCTCAGTCCAGAGGGGGCGGAGTATTCTCCATGGGCCCTTATGATAGTCATTTTAACGTTCAACAACATCATCCTACCCATCAAACTACATTTATTCTCACTTTTATTGAGCCAAGCCTATAGGCCTATGCTGCAGAAAGCAGAGTAAAGTCACAAACTTGTTCAGAAGCACACACACACACAGATATATATATAACAGAGAATAGACTCTAGTCTAGTTGACAACAACACAAAGCACATTCAAATAGGCAGCATTCTGATAAAGAAATGATTTATGATGGTTACACTGACTCACCAACGGTAGTTGACTCTTCCATAACCCAAAATAATCCAGGTAACGTGGAAAACGGGGTAATATTAAAATCTTTGTACATGCTTAGTCCTCTTTTAAAGTTTAGCGCTCATCTCCTTCATGGCAGCAAACTTGCCGAGTCGGCAAATTGGCTGAAACTGTTAAGGCTGATTTATGGTTCCGCATTAAGGCTCAGTTATGCTTCTGCGTCAAAATGGCGCCGTGCCTACGGCGTGTGGTTTGGATCGACACAGAGGACACGCCGTCACCTGCGCCGTCTCTGACGTGCACCTCCTGAAAATTGTAACTACGCGTCGAGGAGACGCAGACCACACGCAGATCGAGAGGGCTGTGATTGGTTCGTTTGAAAGCGAAGCATTTCCGGTTTCCGGTTTGAAGCAGTAGTGAACTTCCAGGGCTCTTTTTTTCGTTTATGTGTGATTTTTTTTTTTGTTTTTGTTCTTTGCACAATAGTTGTCCTTATTTCTTTGATTTACTGTGACCGGAAAAAGTCGGATAAACCATTCAGAAAAAGATCGCTAACTAGCGGCCGCGGGGGGGTACTGCACCGCGGAGAAATGGAGTGACGGAGAAGTCTGAAGGGTTCAGCACGGCGTCACGGCTGCGGCGTGTGCTCTGCGTTGGTGTGACGCAGAACCTTAATTCAGCCTTTACACCAACGCAGCGCCTACGGCGTAGTGTACGCCGTCGATTTAACGCAGAACCATAAATCAGGCTTTACAGCCAATCAGCGTTGGCTCATGGCCCTGATGCGTTCAGGACAGTTGTAAAGTAAGAATTAGCTACACTGGCCGCACAATGCACATTTTATCGTTATTATAACCTACAATTTACGATTTATATATGAACGTATCACACCAAACGGGGCCCTATCATTGGGCCCTATGAGCTTGTGGGCCCCGTGGCGACCGCCCCCTCGCCCTCCGTCTGGCTCCGCTACAGATGGCAAGGTTACGAGTCACAGAACATCAACCAACATGCCCAGCAAATACTCATCACAGAGTCTGCTATGTAGCTTATCTGTGTGGTCAAGAATATTTGAACTTTTTCAAATGCAGTCTCACTCACATCCTGCTAACTACGAACACTACACTTTAACAACGTGTTAATTACGCAATACGCATCCGTTTTCTGCACCATGGACAGCAGAGTTGGAGAGCAGAAATCTTGTATCTGACAAACGCAATTTAACGCATTCTGTTCACTTCATCCACTATGTCAGTGCAACAATATCACAGGGACATCCCAGTTTAACTTAAAACAGTTAAAGTCCAAATGCAAAAAGGAGAGGGAGGGAGCAGAAGAGAGAAAGAGAGTAAAAAAAGTCAAATATTTCCCAGATTTATAAGAGGGTAGGGTGATATGATATCTTACCTTAAGATGAACTTGCATAATTAATCCATCAGTGGCTAACAGCCTCGTTAATATCTTTTGCTGCTGGGGCAACATTGGACCCATCACTGCCTTCTTTTTTTGAAAAAACAATTGCAGGGTTGTCTGCTTCCTTTTCCTTTTTGTAAGTTAGTAACACTGCAAAGAGCGCTAAAAACGAGATTGATAGCGACCACTGTCGTCAGGGACCTCACATTTCAAGATATGAGGGGGGTACAAGTGTTGGGAAAGATAATACCTCGTGAAATCCATCATGTTGTTCTGATTTGCATTTGTAGTTATTTTATATGTATTAAATAATAGAATAGTCAATACAAATAGACACAGAGTAATTCCATAAATGTATTTAAAAACAAACATGTGCATTTCCCCCTGAAGCCGAGGTGTAGCGGCTGCCATACCTTGCCATAACAAATTGACGCCTCTGCGTGGTACAGAAAAGGTTGGGGACCACTGATGTAAACATTTTTATAAACTTAATAAAAAAAGTTCTACTTTTATTTCTAATTTGTTGTTTTATTGCCCAGTGTCTGATTTTACATTTGGTGAAATAAAGTGTTTTACTGATTCTGATAAACCTGGTCCTCTGGGTCCCTGGTCCTCAGGAACTGAGCAACAGATTTAAACAGATTTCCACCTGCACTTCATCAACTTTCCTGTAGCGCGATCCCGAACTTCACCACTAGATGGCAGCAGCGACTTGGTGACTCGTATATACAGGTGAGGTAGTGGACAGGGGAAGGGGGTGCAGTGAGTGAGTGTGAGAGAAAGAGAACCAACACTATAATACCCCCCCCCCCCACCCCCCTCTCTCTCTCACACACACACACACACACACACACACACACACACAGCTTGAAGGTGACAACAAACTGCCAGGAAAAGGCTATTAGTATTGTTACTTTAGAACAATATTACTCCAAGTGAGAAGTACTTTGCATTAAAACTACTCTTAAAAGAACAATTTATCAAAAACCTCGATTTGATTTGATTTATTTTATTTTTTGTACATGTAAAAAAAAAGGAAGAAACAACACTTCATGAGAAGTTTAAGAAAACAAAACAAAACAAGGAATTTCATCCTTCAAAACTTGATAAATTGATTTACATGTGACCAAAAAGGAGTAGGAAGAAGTGTAAACTTAAATAGGAAGAAGTGTAAACTTAAACCTTACTCAAGCAGATGTAACTGAGTACTACCCATCTGGTTATGTGTGTTGTATAGAGTATGGAAAGCACATTTTCCCTCTGCTGTTACTTCACTAACTGTAATGTTGGACTTACACCTCAGGCTCAAACTCAGAGAGAGGCAGGGGAAAGCAGCAGCACTGTAGTGCAGGTATGTTAATATGTTGTAAATGGTTAGGTGATTTTGGTTTGTTTATAAGGAAAGGAAGGAATGAACATGAACTATTTTCATATTTCATAGGAGAAATATGTGGAGACAGGCGCAAGAGAAGAAGTGCAGGCAGGTAGGCAGGAACCCAACCATGTTAGCCCAAAAGTGATTGTAGAACAGCATCTCAGCAACAAAACCTTAAGATCAAGAGAAGTGGTACTGTGAATTTCCTTGTCTCCATTATAAACAAGGAGTCAATGGAATCCTATGTTTTTTCTGTGCCCAAGCTTTTGAAAATGAAAAATCAAGCCTGGCCAAGAATGCAGATCCAGCATTTTCCCAAAACGGGCAAAAAAAAAAAGTTAAAAAGTGTCTAAAAAAGTAAATGCATATTAAAATTGTTTGATCGTTCGCATTCACACACACACACACACACACACACACACACACACACACACACATAGTCTTTCAAAGCCACTGCACATCCACAGCTACACGCACAAATTTACCCATCCTACTTGTGTCCCCCCCACCTCTGAAACTAAAGTTTCGCCCTTGTATATGTATATATATATATATATATATATATACAAACAAGCCATTATACAGACACATGCAGATGCACCAAAACATTAAATCAAATGCAAAATACAAATAGTTTACAAAACAACATTAACAAAAGGAATAACTGGTGATCACAAGATTGTTTCACCTTGGTGTGCAAGTGCATCTCAGTTGTCCGAGACAAGACCACAAAAAGTGGTCTAGTATTACTGTATATCATCATTTCCTGCCCTGAATCCGCGGTCCCTGCTGCTGGAGGGGGATCCGTCCATTCCTCTAAACTGAAAGTGAAAGCAGTAGGCCTATATAGTTTGTGCAACAGCGGACATTTGGACAGATTGCTGCTGCCGTTCCGTCGTCGAGTTCAATGCTGGAAACTCATCGGGTTTTCTGATCTGAGAAAAGCAGCTGTAGATTTTGTTCCCATCTTAATGTTGAGCGATGATTAATTTGTGGATCTTGGTGCTGTTTGCGTCCACATGTTCGGCGGCTCCTGGTGAGTATCTGGTTTCCAACAATCACGTGAATCACACCTGTTCAATCAGTCAGGATTTATTACGTCATCTTTCTTTCTTTCTTTCTTTCTTTCTTTCTTTCTTTCTTTCTTTCTTTCTTTCTTTCTTTCTTTCTTTCTTTCTCTTCATAAATTTCTCTTGCCCTGAATTTACTTCAATAAGCATAAGCTTTTATAATATTTACCGTAAAGCTAATTCATTTTCCTCTTATATTATTGTTAAACATTGTAACTGCATTTGCTTGAACTTAATAATACTCTTTTCATTTCTACTCTCATTAATTCAGTTAATATTAAAATGGACTTGACCATGTGTAAATGTTTCTGGTTGTCAGAGGATCTAGTGCCTCCCAGAGGCTCAAATTGACAAGGGAGAGATCTTTACTCATTGTCCTATCAATAAAAAGTTGGTATGTTTTAGAGGCATCAACTACTGTATTTAACTAAACAGCATCAAGCTGAAAGATACAAAAAAATCCAAACACTCAAGGCTTGTACATAACCTTTAAACCTTTAAACAAAATGCTGCAAACTCCAAACAAAGGCGAGCATCATTGAGAAGCACAACAGGATGGAGGACAAAATGTGAATTGACTCGCAGGGGAAGGAGTAAAGACAGGACAATATGTAATCATGAAACAGATGAGATCGTTTCAAAAAACAAGGAGACACGGGTGACACAAAATCTGTAGCAAAAAAACAAAACATCAACAAATATAACCCCTAAAATCAAAATAGTCAAACAACAAAATGGAAAAGAGAATGTATAAATCCAACAACAAATGGAAACAAATAGAATTAGAAACCCTAGCTTGTGACAAAAGATCTGTCTCCTTTTCTCCCGCTGGAGTGGCGCACCACTGTGGCAAAAGGAAGTGTTTCTTTCATTAAGATTTGTTTTCACATCCAGAACTTATCATTTGGAAAATAGGTGTTATCTGTGAGTTCCTCAAAAGGTTAACTTTAAAAGTTATTAAGAATAACATGTCTTCAGTAGGAATGGGCGATATTTCACCGTTCACGATAAACCGTCAAAAAAATTCCCCGCGGTAAGAATTTGTATCTCACGGTAAAAACGATAAATTCCCTTTGGTGACGTTTTTGTGTAAAACTGATTTATGGAAGGAAGGAAGGAAGGAAGGAAGGAAGGAAGGAAGGAAGGAAGGAAGGAAGGAAGGAAGGAAGGAAGGAAGGAAGGAAGGAAGGAAGGAAGGAAGGAAGGAAGGAAGGAAGGAAGGAAGGAAGAAAGGAATGAGGAAGGAAGGAAGGAAGGAAGGAAGGAAGGAAGGAAGGAAGGAAGGAAGGAAGGAAGGAAGGAAGGAAGGAAGGAAGGAAGGAAGGAAGGAAGAAAGGAATGAGGAAGGAAGGAAGGAAGGAAGGAAGGAAGGAAGGAAGGAAGGAAGGAAGGAAGGAAGGAAGGAAGGAAGGAAGGAAGGAAGAAAGGAATGAGGAAGGAAGGAAGGAAGGAAGGAAGGAAGGAAGGAAGGAAGGAAGGAAGGAAGGAAATGAGCAAAAAAGAAAGAAAGAAAGAAAGAAAGAAAGAAATGAGCCTAGAAAGAAAGGAAGAAAGAAAGAAGGAAATAAGCCTAAAAAGAAAGAAAGAAAGAAAGAAATGAGCCTAGAGAGAAAGAAAGAAAGAAAGAAAGAAAGAAAGAAAGAAAGAAAGAAAGAAAGAAGGAAATAAGCCTAAAAAGAAAGAAAGAAAGAAAGAAAGAAATGAGCCTAGAAAGAAAGAAAGGAAGAAATTAGCCTGAAAGGAAGGAAGGAAGGAAGGAAGGAAGGAAGGAAGGAAAGAAATGAGCCTAGAAAGAAAGAAAGAAAGAAAGAAATAAGCCTAAAAAGAAAGAAAGGAAGAAATTAACCTGAAAGAAAGAAAGAAAGAAAGAAAGAAAGAAAGAAAGAAAGAAAGAAAGAAAGAAATAAGCCTAAAAAGAAAGAAAGAAAGAAAGAAATAAGCCTAAAAAGAAAGAAAGAAAGAAATGAGCCTGAAAGGAAGAAATTAGCCTGGAAGGAAGGAAGGAAAGAAATAAGCCTAGAAAGAAAGAAAGAAAGAAAGAAAGAAAGAAAGAAAGAAAGAAAGAAAGAAATAAGCCTAAAAAGAAAGAAAGAAAGAAAGAAATAAGCCTAAAAAGAAAGAAAGGAAGAAATTAACCTGAAAGAAAGAAAGAAAGAAAGAAAGAAAGAAAGAAAGAAAGAAAGAAAGAAAGAAAGAAAGAAAGAAAGAAAGAAAGAAAGAAATAAGCCTAAAAAGAAAGAAAGAAAGAAAGAAATAAGCCTAAAAAGAAAGAAAGAAAGAAAGAAATAAGCCTAAAAAGAAAGAAAGAAAGAAAGAAATGAGCCTGAAAGGAAGAAATTAGCCTGGAAGGAAGGAAGGAAGGAAGGAAGGAAGGAAAGAAAGAAATAAGCCTAGAAAGAAAGAAAGAAAGAAAGAAATAAGCCTAGAAAGAAAGAAAGAAAGAAAGAAAGAAAGAAAGAAAGAAAGAAAGAAAGAAAGAAAGAAAGAAAGAAAGAAAGAAAGAAAGAAAGAAAGAAAGAAGTATAAATTCCCGTCTACAACGTTTTTGTATTGGTATTTTTTTATCGTTATCAGGATAAATGCCAGAAATTATCATGATACATGTTTTAGTCCATACCGCCCATCCCTAGTCTTCAGATAACATTACAGTATATAATAGACCACTATATTATGAAGGGGAAACCCCCACATCTGTCTGCAGTGTGGACACAAGATAATGTGGTGAATGTGAGCCGTGTAGTACAGTTTATAATATGTATATAATAAAATATTAACATCAACAAAAAGCACATCATAAGATGATTAATAAAAGCAACATTTATGTTACAGTTTCAGAGATCATCACAGTTTCTGCTAGGTCTCACAACTCAGTGGAACAAGGCCAAACAGCGACATTACCCTGCTGGGTCAATCCATCCCAAAGTGCTGAGGATCTGGAGGTTCGATGGTATCGTGGCGATCGCTTTGACACCCCTGTCATGCTTCGCAAGGCAAAAAAATTTGTCCATGAAACCCAGGAATCTTCATATAATGGCAGAGTCTCATTTGGCGTAAAGGACGCAGCGTCCGGAGGGCTGAAGACGGGTGACGTCAGCCTGCAGCTGGTAAACGTTACTATTGGAGATGAAGGAGTTTACACGTGTTACATCAGCAGGGAGTTCTCACATGATAGCACAACTGCAAGTCTGAGTGTCACAGGTGAGTAAAATGAATGCGGAATAAGTTCACAAAATGAAACAAGGGAACTTTTCATCAAATGTTGATCCCTTTTTTTCACCTGTTTACAGTCACGGGAAACCCCCCGCTTCTGTCTGCAGTGTGGAAAGAAGATAATGTGGTGAATGTGAGCTGTGAATCTGAGGGCTGGTATCCACAGCCGGTGCTACGCTGGTCGGACGGAACAAAAGATCTTAACCGTGAAAATCCGATGTACAGCAGGCTCTCGTCGGGTCTGTACTCGGTCCGCAGCTGGCTTACTGTCCCCACGTCGTCTGAGGTGTCCTGCTCCGTCGGCCTCCATGATGAGCACATGCAGAGGGCCAGGATGCGTCTGGAACATCATCAAAGGGGTAATGAAAATTAGAAGCATCTTTGCAACAGCTGTATCTATTTTAGTGTGAAATCAGGAGAACAACAATTCAGATTTTTTCTAATTTTTTTATTTAGACTCCTCGTCAGGTGGATGGGTGGCTTTTGGGATACTCTTCAGTATCGTATTAGCCGGCCTTGTATTAGGAGCTGTGTACTTAAAAAAGAAAGGTACACACCAAGGTGAGTCAAAATACATGAACTAAATGACAACATTTTAAAAGTGTAGCCATAATCTGTAAATATAGGAACTTGCCAAATTCAGACTTTGAAATTTATACTTATAACAAGACCAGGCAGAGATGCCTGAACTAAGAGTACTTTTTGTATGCTTTTTGTAAACATACAAAGTTGAAAGGATTTGCCTGTATGGACCCTATCCCCACTATCACAATTTTTAGTCTTGACAGTGGCTTAAAATAACAACCCATTTTGGTGTAAGTCAAATGCCCCAAATTCTAATTTCACACAGGTACATACTTTTTTGCAAACACATGTTCTTTTTCAACTCAAAACTGCTTTAATTGCCATTGTTCTGGTCCTAATGGAAGTTTACTCCCTTTATTATCTAACAATAGACCTGTGTTGGTTTTAACAGAATATTCCTGTAAATCCACATACTGCTTCAATTATAACTGTTATGTAAACGTCAAGTTTGCACTCCTAATCTTTAAACACCCAATACATAAACAAATATAAATTCAGAAACAAATACAGGTAATTGATGAAATCCTTAAACAGATCAAATGGATGAGAGTAAGCTATGGAAACTATCTGAAATGAGACCGTGTCATTTTACTTTTCTGTTTCAGGGATTAAAAACACTAACTCCAATGAAGGTGAGTAAAAAACAGATTCAAGAATTCTTCCCAGCATTTCTGTAAAACTTGCATACATGTGATACTTCAGCACCTAAAGTGTAATGACTTCACAAGGCCAGATTTCAAAAAGCCTCTCAGATTGTGCCACTTTTTCTTTAACAATGTTAATTCAGCAATTACAGCACATTATGTAGCCTTTTTTTAAATTACAAATTTCTTTTCAAAACTACTGACACTGATGACATTTGACAATCCTAATTGTACTCCTCACGACATAAATTTAGCAAACAATAAATTCTTTTTTTCTCTTTTTTTCAGAGACTAAAGGACTTTTATCTAAAGGTAAAACATGAGTGAAGTAATTTTTCTCAAAATCAAAACAGAACTTTGCATATTAATTGTTTTATGTTCTTGTTTTTCGACAGAGAATCAAGCGCTATCAGCAGCTCGCCAGTGCTACGGTAATAATTGATCTAATTTGACCTATTTTGTTTTTTTCTGTCTCTGATTTGTGGGTGTTTCTAATCAGATTTTCAATCTTCAACAGTAAATGTTAAACTTGAGGACGCAAAAAGTGAATTCATCATAATCAGAGGTAATAAAGTGAGGGACAGTGGTAAATGTCCAGATGGAGATGAAGTCACCTGTCTCACAGCTATCAAAGGAACGCCTGGCTTCTCCTCCGGACAACACTACTGGGAAGTTTCTTTGGGACATGCATACCTAGAGCCCAAGAAGTCCTGGTGGATAGGAGTTACGAGTGCAGCTGAAATCACTTCAAATTTTTCTCCAAACACATCCAACGGGTTCTGGTTTCTGTCTTCTTCTCCCAACATAGAAAACACTTTACAGTTTAACACAGAGCCAAGGATATGTCTCCCCATTCAGTCGAGACCAAAAAAAGTTGGGGTGTATTTGGATTATGACAAGGGAGTGCTTTCTTTTTATGATGTGGAAGATGAAAGGTTAATCAGCTCTTTGGCCACTGTGTTTATTAAGGAAGTGTTTCCGTTTTTCAACCCGGGGACAACTGACCATGCAGTTATGGAGATACTACAAAGAACAGAGCAGATCAATGATGCAGTTACAGAAAAGTCAACATAAATACCATCAAAAACACATGGCGAGGGAGAGTAAAATTCGGTTGTTTCTGCATCTTCACTAAAGCCGGTGTAGGTACTTTACCGATTTGGAACACTGATTTCATTTTTATTCAACACAGTTAAACTGTACCGTCATAGTCATAGTAGCACATGTTTAAGTACCTATATCAAATGCATTTTTAAAAATAATTGTGTATGTTCTGTTCTGCACTACAACAAACAAATGGTTAGAAAATATGCAATCACCTACAAAATACCTCCAAGTAGAAACTCAGATGAAAAACCCAATTATCCTGCATGTTGTGGACCATTATCACTGTTTAACACACATAGATATAACCAGGGTGCGATTTGTGAAAAAACCAGAGGGGGGGATAATTTTGAGAAATATTTTTATTCCGAAAAATTACCACACAACAGCGGGCCAACAGTATAGGCTATATGAAAACTTGTTTCTTGTGTAAACCTTACACTTAAGCTACATAACGTAGGCAGTAGGCCTATCTTGAACATGAACTGAACCACTGCATTTGCAGAAATATTTTCTCCTAATATTGTTTTTAAATGTGCTAAATAAAAATAAATAAACAAAATTCATATTTTTTTAATTCTTTCTCGATATCAGTTTCACAGAAAACATGGGAGCTCTCCTCAGCCGGGGAGATGCTGCTGTCCTGCATCCGATCAGCAATGTCACATCTTGTTTCATCTTCTGTCTCATTTTTTCTCGGGATTTTTTGGTTGTGATCCTGTAAAATATGAGGATATGCTGCTCTGGATTCTTTTCATTTTTTCATTCATTTGACTGACTGTATCTTTTATTTTGGCGGGCTGGAAGTCGGTCTTTTGGAATACAAGAAAATCCGGTTGGTTTTCAAAATAAAATTGCTTTGTGTGGGCGCGACTCGCTCCCGGTATCAAAATCACACACAAGCAGAATGAACACGGACTCTGTGTATTTTGGTTGTTATTACTTCTTAATAATTACGATGTAATGGTGAAAATACTTTGGGGGGGGGGGGGTACATTTTGTCCCCACCGAGGGTAAAAATAATTCAGCAGAGGGTAGGACGTCAAATATTACAATACAGTTATTATGCGGTTGCAAGTCCAAACTTATTGTGTGTAGTCAATTGACAAATCATTGTGGGTCACCTGTTAGTCTGCTTCACTCTGAAAGTTGAAAAAAAGAGAAAAAATATTGGTTTTGTAAAGGTAACAGATTTCAAAGTTAACATAAGCATATATTATTATAAAGGTAAAGGTAACAATAGGTAGCAAATGGTAGAATTCAGTTTATTTGCAATTAATTCAAATTAATTTTTAAGGCTTCTTGCTTCGGGAATCCTGGTCTCTGATTGGACACTGCCTCGGCGTTGCCGCTGCTCATTTGCATGTGAAATTTGTACTGTCTGTGAAATTCTCTCATATTCAAATTGATGGATGCCTGCATCCAGGGGCGTCAATTGGGTATGGCAAGGTATGGCAGCCGCCACACCTATTATTCTATTACTTAATACATAGAGAATAACTACAAATGCAAATCAGAACAACATGATCGATTTCACTAGTTATTATACACTGCAAAAACTCAAAATCTTAACAAGAATATTTGTCTTATTTCTAGTTAAAATGTCTAATTATTAGTCCAAAAAAATGTCATTACATTTAAAACAAGAGTCATCACCAGAAAAATAACTTATTTGACCATTTTCACCTGTTTCAAGTAGATTTTCACTTAAAATAAGTGGAAAAATCTGACAAATCTTGTCCCACTGGCAGATTTTTCTACTTATTTCAAGTGAAAATTTACTTGAAACAGGTGAAAATTGTCAAATAACAAGTTATTTTTCTGGTGATGACTCTTGTGTAATGAGATTTTTTGACTAAAAATGAGACAAATATTCCTGGTAAGATTTTTGGTTTTTGCAGTGAGCGAGACTGTATTTGAAAAAGTTCCAATTTTCTTGACCACACAGATAAGCTACATAGCAGACTTCTGTGATGAGTATTTGCTGGACGTGTTGATTGATACTATAGTTAAGTTCTGTGACTCGTAACCTTGCCATACCTTAGCTTCCACTGAATTGACGCCACTGCCTGCATCACCTCCGACGCCTCTCGCAGTGAGCCTTCAAAACAATGAATGGCAGCCTAAACCTCTTTGGTGTGTATCCATGGTCAGAGTATTGGATAAAACAGATGGCGACTCTTTAGGAACTATAGTTCCTAAATTTATAGTTAATTTATAGTTCCACAAGTGGCGTTGATCCCTTTGGATCCCATTGATTTCAGTGGCCGCACGTCTTGAAATTCGTGAGGAAATTAAGGCGATGAAATATCGACCAATTTTAAGTCATTATGTGTAGTTATTATATCGGAGGCGCTTTTCATGTTAGATATGATGGTTTTCAATTTTTAAATTCATACATTTCATAGGCCAAAACATTGCACAGTGTTTTAAACACTGTGGCAGTAGATCACCGGTTACCACTGAATTAATTATATTGTTAACCTCTGATTTAAAAATAAAAATACATGTTTAAATGGGATGTTGAGTTTAATTATTTTAAAGGTAATCATGAAAGAGCCTCCTGAAGTTTCTGCTTTCAATAGACTCCAAGGGTGGGGTAGATATTAATTACATGAGCAGCAAATTTGTGGCTGTTTCTTAGTTGTGTTGTACTGATGTTCAGGTAGTAAGCAAATGTGCCCGCTAGGGGGCACTGGTGTTCTATGTTTGAGGAAGGTTGATGAAAAGAAGCCAGAAGTAAAGTTGTTTCCCCGGGACATGTATGATTTTGTAATTGAATCTCAACAGTCTTAGTCTGAACCTGAGGATTCTTGGAGGTAGATCATCTAGCGACCGAGAGCCTAGCAGTGAGATTAAGGGTTTATGGTCAGTTCTCACCGTGAATTCCAAGCCTAGCAGATATGAGCTGAGTCGCTCACAGGCCCATGTTGCTGCTAGAGCTTCCTTTTCAATTTGGGCGTATTGGACCTCTGTGGGTGTAACATAAACGAAGAAAAGAGCCCTGAAAGTTCACTACTGATTCAAACCGTAAACCGGAAATGCGTTGCGCCCAAGTGAACCAATCACAGCCCTCTCGGTCTGCGTGTGGTCGGCGTCTCCTCGACGGGTAGTTACAATTTTCAGGAGGTGCACGTCAGTGACGCCGCAGGTGACGGCGTGTCGTCTGCTTCGATCCAAACCACACGCCGTAGGCACGGCGCCATTTTGACGCAGAAGCATAATTCAGCCTTTAAGGCTCCGTGATATGTAGATCACTGGTCTCCAGTTGCCGTCTGCTTGTCGCTGCATGAGGACTGCTCCAAGTCCATATGAGGATGCGTCCGCCGACACCATTGTCTCCTTCTTAAGGCTCAGTTATGGTTCTGCGTCACACCAACGCAGAGCACACGCCGCAGCCGTGACGCCGTGCTGAACCCTTCGGACTTCTCCGTCTCTCCATTTGGTCGCGGTGCAGTACCCCCCGCGGCCACTAGTTAGCGATCTTTTTCTGAATGGTTTATCCAACTTTTTCCGGTCACAGTAAATCAAAGAAATAAGGACAACTATTGTGCAAAAAACAAAAACAAAAAAAATCACACATAAACGAAGAAAAGAGCCCTGGAAGTTCACTACTGCTTCAAACCGGAAACCGGAAATGCTTCGCTTTCAAACGAACCAATCACAGCCCTCTCGGTCTGCGTGTGCTCGGCGTCTCCTCGACGCGTAGTTACAATTTTCAGGAGGTGCACGTCAGTGACGGCGCAGGTGACGGCGTGTCCTCTGCGTCGATCCAAACCACACGCCGTAGGCACGGCGCCATTTTGACACAGAAGCATAACTGAGCCTTTAGGACTGTATTGGGCTAGGGCTGGGGGTGAACTCAGCTCTTTTTTAATATTTTCAAAGGCTGTTTTCTGTTGCGCGTCCCATGTCCATGTGCTGTCACTTTTTAACAAATCACGTAGGGGTTTTGAGAGAGCTGGTAGGCTGGGTGAAAACTTCCCTACATAATTCACCATTCCCATGAAACGGCGGACCTCTTCCACATTGCGAGGTTCCGGCATCTTCTCAATAGCGCTGATTTTGTCTGGATCTGCCTTGATTCCTGTTGCACTTATCTTATGTCCCAGGAATTATACTTTCTCCACTGCGAATTCACATTTTTCATTGAATGCCATAACATGTCCCCTTTAAAAATAAAAATATCCCCACGGTAAGTCATAATTATGACATAAAAAGTAATAATTTCAACTTTCTATCTCATAATTTCGACTTTCTATCTCATACTTTCGACTTTCTATCTCATAATTTCGAGTTTTTATCTCATAATTATGACTTATCGTGGGGATATTTTTATTTTTAAGGCTAAATTTTCATCTTAGCCATAGATGTCGGATTCGCCGAGTAGATCAATTCAGACACACGTGTTCAACCTGCACGACAACAGTTTACAACAACGATATGTATTTAACACTGACCGAGCCACACGGCGGTCAAACAGCAACAAACAATATAGGAAAGGCCTTATATTCAGCGTCATGACAATGTTATAAGAAATACTTAATATTATGATAGTCACAGCTTACCAATGATGGTTTCATCCAACGGTGAGCAGAGAACCACAACAAAAAATATTTCCATCTGGGGGCATGGACGTCGGAACTATTTTCTGAGAGGGGGGGCGGGATTTTTTTTTGGGAGGGTCGGGGGAGAGACGCACACTTACAGTATCAATGATTAACGAACTATGATGCAGCATCTTAATTGTTAAGAAAATGAAACGAAATAAATGAATGAATAAATCAAGCCTTTATTAAGACACATAACACTAGGCTATAAAAACAGCATTCAGAAAAAGAACAGTTTGCGCTCCAAAGGGCTTTCACACTTTTCCAAAAGTGGACCTTCTCTCAGTTGACCTGCTGATGAATTCTTCAAGCAGGGCCGAAACATCGCATTCATCAATAAGGTCACTATGCGCATTCATAATGGCCAAATGCGTGAGTCTTTCCTGCTTTATTGCGCAGCCAGGTTTTCAATCTGCGCAAGGCAGAGAAAGAGCGCTCGGATGCCGCGACAGATATGGACAGGGCCAGACAGAGCTTTATGAGCTTCTCCACCTCTGACAGCATGGAGCGGGTTTGGGGCTGCAAGGTGTGCAGGATGGACACAACATCCTGAATGGTGAAAACTTCTCGCCCCCTACACACGTCCCTCAGTATGTCCAGCTCAATGCTTGTGAGAAGGGGCTCAGTTCCGGGGAACCCACATCAACCTGTTTCCCTTGGGCCGCCTCAAGGACTGCCTGCTCTCGCCCTGCAGCTATGCGGAGTCCCTCCTGATCAAAACGCCGCTCCACCTCTGATCGCACCACGTCCAGGGCCTCAAACATTTCCCTCTTCCACATGCTTGGATATTCTGCAATATTAAATATAACATCAATTAAATAACAACCAACCAATAGTTTACACATGGGCTGCTTATTTAAGCTGGGTCAAACTTTTATTTTTTTTTAATTAATTAATTAATTTCAAATTCATGAATTTGGTTTGTTATGAAAATGAAAAATACGCAAACCGTTGTTTGTGTATTATTAATTACAGGCTAATTTCTCAAATAGGCGTACGTGGATGTACAGTATTATTGAACTATTGTATCGTTTTTTATGTCATAATCTATGAATAGATACATAATATCTGTCTGTCTATATGTGTGCGTATTTGTTGCATTATTTCAACATATACAATTACAGGCTGATGAGTTAAGCTATGTGTTATTTAAAAATACTGTTGGCATTATTATTATTTATTTATTTACCCTCTATGTTCCCCAACTCCCGTTCCTCCTCCTCCGCTGTATACACGAATCCGGCGACCGGTTTGTGTGCGCCGCCATCTTGCGGCGGCGCCATTGCTGCGGTGGCAGGTGTCAATCTGCCACCGCAGCGCTGTTATTGTAACCTGACGCTCTACAGCATCATTATAGCTGGATTGATGATGTTAGACAGTGGCCTTCCATAAATAATGAAGGTATCTTAAATTAATGCTGATGTTAATTTATAAATAATGATTTGTTTGAGCGATAAGCAGGAAAGAATAGAGGAATAGGGAGATAAGGGAGTGTATGATTAAACACTGTAATATAGCTCTCTCCACCTCCTCTCCTTACGAGGCATGTCTGCACAATTAAATATTACCTGTTTATGTTTATGTAGCGCTCCCCTTGGTAATCTTAGCAATAAGGGCAGGGCTTTTGGGTTCTTATATTGACTATACTTAACCCTGATTAACTCAGTTTTAATGTTAGTTTTGAATCTCTCTTTTTTTAGATTACACACATGAACAGACTTAAACTTAACTGTGAATTCAAGTTAAACTCCAGTTTTTTAAAAAAAGATTTTACACCCCTCAGGTATCTTTATCTCTGAAATAAACAAATCTCTCTCTTAAGGTAAGTAAACACACCACAAGAATTTTAAGAAAAACAATTCTCAATTATTTAATTGAAAACTAAATAAAAATATGAAAGTTCTTAGGATTTTAAATCTTCACAATAAATCCCTCTTTAAACAAAAAACACTTATTTGTCCCTTTTCCCACAGGAAACACAATAAATGAAATACTCCTTTCTTTCTTTCATTCAAATAAACAAAGTAAATAAAATATTCTCTCGTCTTAGAAAAACACTGTAGCAAACTTTAGTAAATGTAAACAACCTTTTTTTTACCTTCAAAAGGAGTAATGCAGTACCTTAAGTTCCCACAACTTAATATAAGTGCAAAATTGTGAACCCACAAACCTTATAAACACAAAGCCGCACTCTTATTAGCTTATTGAAAATAAACCCTGGGGCACCCCTTTAATGTTTTTTGTTGCAGGCCTGAATGTAGCTTGGGATCGTGGAAACCATAAACACAGTGGTTGCTTCACCCAGCCGGGCACAGAAAAATAAAAAGGTACCTTACTGATTAGGACTGTATCCTCCTGCCCACTGGTTGATGGCTGGAGAAACAGGTGATTGCAAGAGAAAATCCAGCCCAAGGAAACCAAAGACCCGTCACTGCCCAAGCTGCGGTGCTCACGCCTGGTCTGCAGCTCCACGATCCGTCCCCACAGTCACGGACGCAACAGTTGGCGGGATGCCAACTAGTCCGGTCCTGTGAGCCACTAGCTTCTGCTTTAGCCGCTAGCCTCCCGACGTCCTCACCTGCGGAGTAGTTCACTCACAAACATATGGAAGTCACTCTCAAGTCCTCTGGAGCGTCTGGATTAAACACCTCCACGAACCTGGTCACTCACGTCTGCTCAGCAGTCTCTTTTCGTTCCTGCTTTTCCCTTAAGGCTCCTCGTGTGCCTTCTCCTTGCTTAATCAGTCCTCCTCTGCTCATTGTCCCTCCTGGACAAACACCTGAGAAGTTACGTTCCGGCCAATCCACAATTAACCCCTTAAATGCCATACATCTTGTTTTTACAAATAAATCATAGTTCAAATAAAACATTAAACATATAATATATATATTTAAATTGCTTTTAACCTTTTATACATTTTAATGAATTTAAACCTTTTTACTCACACTTTTTTATATACTTTGATGAAATGACACAATGAATATCAAGTAACATTTTTAACCGGGTTACACCCTCCCCCTTCTAAAAGTCTTTGATGTCCTCATCAAACCCTAATAAACTTCTAGTACTGTAACAAGAAACTAGTGAAAAGGGCGCATAACCTCGTTTAACTTAACTCTTGCCAATCTTAATGACAACTCCTCTATGTACAATAGTAAGAGGCTGATCTGTAGCTCTACCAGGCTCATCATAAGTTAACCTGATGACTGGTTTTATTTTTCTTTTTGGACGGTTTTCAGGTTTGCTACTCTCTTTTGTCTTAGTGACAGTCTCTGGGTGCTTATCGTAGCAAGGGTTATCAGACTCTGGATCACTTTCTTCCTCTGAATCTTGATCACCATCCTCTTCTCTCACACCATCGGGTTCCTCTTCCACACTTTCCTCTTCCGACAAACTGTCTTCAGCAGGATTTCCATCTGACGGTGAAGAAGAATCAGCATCATCCTGGATGAGGTGTGACTGTACAGCCGTTTGTCTTTCTCTTTCCAGGATTTCTTTCAGGTAAGCACTGTATGGTTTTTCAGATCCATAATACTCCATTTCTGAAGATGAATCCATGCTCTCCTGCATCTCTTGAAGATCTTCCTGTACTTCAGGTAAGACTTTCTTTGATTTCTTTTGTGTCTCAGATCTTGTTTTTGTTCTTGTCTTGACATGTGACTTGTCCTCCACATCCACTGTCGGCATTCTTACAAACTGTCCAATTGGAAGGAGGTGATCACGATGGAGAGTTTTGACTCCTCCTCTTCCATCTTCCGGTTTCACTTTGTACACTGGAAGGTTGGGCATCTTTCCTAAAACCACGTAAGGGATAGAACTCCAACGACTTTCCAGCTTGTGTTTTCCTTTCAAACCCAAGTTCCTGAGTAACACTCTGTCACTGATCTCCAGGGTTTGAAATCCAACTCTTTTGTCATAGGACCTTTTGTTCCTCTGATGTGTCTTGTAGGCTGTGTCAGCAGCAAGTTTGTAAGCCCTCTCCAAGTCATCTTTCAGCTTGGCTACATAGCGAGAATGGCAACCAGGAGCTTCGCCATCAGGAGAGGTTCCAAAGCACAAGTCTACGGGAAGTCTTGCTTCTCGGCCAAACATCAAGAAATAGGGTGAGTACCCTGTAGCGTCGCATTTGGTGCTGTTGTATGCATGAACCAGGTAACCAACATGTTTGCTCCACTGTTTCTTCTTCTCACAACCCAGAGTTCCCAGCATGGAAAGAAGAGTTCTATTGAATCTTTCGGGCTGTGGATCTCCTTGCGGGTGGTAAGGAGTAGTCCGGGATTTCCGGATTCCCATCATCTTCAGAAGCTCTTTGATCAAATGACTTTCAAAGTCTCTCCCTTGATCTGAGTGGATTCTTGCTGGCAGACCATAATGCAGGAAGTACTTGTCCACCAGAATCTTCGCCACTGTTTGCGCCTTCTGATTTCGGGAAGGGAACGCCTGTGCATAACGGGTGAAATGATCCGTCACCACCAGAACATTTCCGATGCCTGTAGAATCTGGTTCCATTGAAAGAAAATCAATGCACACGAGGTCCATTGGTCCACTGCTTGTAATGTGATGCAAAGGTGCTGCCCTATGACAAGGGGTCTTTCGCGTAACACATGCTCCACAGTTCTTTATGTACTGCTCAACGTCGTTTGCAAGCTTCGGCCAAAAGAATCGGCTCCTCAACAAGTCTGTGGTTCTTTCAATACCAAGGTGTCCTAGATCATCGTGAGTGGCTTTCAACACCAGTTCTTTGAACCCACTTGGCAATACAAGTTGAGTTAGTTCTGCTCCAGAGGGCCGCTTGCTTAGACGATGTAGTAGCCCGTCCTTCATCATTAGCTTTCCCATCTCTTTCTTGAGACGGAAACTTTCTAGACTGGATCCATTTCCTTCAGGCCATTTTCCATTTTTAACAGCTTGAATGGCATGTCGGATGGCTACATCATCCTCTTGAGCTTCTCTCAGCTCCTGCTGAGACATCTGCTCCAAGGACTTCAACTCCAGGTGAGTCGGGAATGCAAAAACATCAGGCACACATTCAGGAGAAACTCCCAACTGATCTATATACCTTGGTGGACTGCCCACAGTACCAGGGATCCAGATTCGCTTGCAGATGGATCTCACACCGGACTGTGGTATGGTGGTCCATTCCTCGGAAGTCTCATCAGGCATGTTCCTGGAGAGCAGGTCTGCGTCTATGTTGTGTTTGCCTGGTCGGTACTGAACATCAAAGTCGTAGGTGGATAAGGCAGAGAGCCATCGGTGCCCCACCGCACTAAGCTTGGCGGTCGTCAGCACATACGTAAGCGGGTTGTTGTCCGTACGTATTGTGAATCTGACCCCATACAAATAATCATGGAATTTATCCACAACCGCCCACTTAAGGGCCAGGAACTCCAGCTGGTGAACAGGATAGTTCCTCTCAGATGTCTTCAGCTTCCGGCTAGCGAAGGCAACTGGCCTCAGACCCTCGCTGTGCTCCTGATATAGGACGGCGCCAAGCCCTTTGAAGCTGGCGTCTACATGCAGGACGTATGACTTGTTGGGATCCGCAAAGGCCAACACTGGTGCATGGGTAAGGCAGTGGATAATTTTGTGGAAAGCCTCTGTGCAGGACTGGTCCCATCGCTCACCAAACGGCTCAGACTGTTTGAGGTAAGTCTTTGTGTTGTCTTTCTCAGGTTTCTTACTCCTCTGGGTCGGAGCATAACCCTTTGTGAGCTCTGACAACGGCCTGACGATAGCCGCATAATTGGCAATGAAACGGCGATAATATCCGCAAAATCCTAAAAAGGATTGAAGAGCCTTCAGGTGCGTAGGCTGTGGCCACGTGGTAACTGCCTCTATCTTGGAGGGGTCAGGCAATACTCCATCTGCCGAGACAATGTGTCCAAGGTACTTTACCTTTGGTAGACAGAACTGGCATTTGTCGAACGAGATTTTTAATCCAACCGCTGCCAGGCGATCCAGAACTTTAAGAAGCCTCTCTTCATGCTCTTCTAAAGTTCGCCCAAATACAATCAGGTCGTCGAGGTAAACAAGGACTTCCAGCAGATTCATGTCACCCACAGCTTTCTCCATTAATCTCTGGAATGTGGCTGGGGCTCCAGTTATCCCCTGCGGCATCCTTTCGAACTGAAAGAACCCCAGTGGACAGATGAATGCCGTCTTCTCCTTATCCTCCTCCGCCATGGCAATCTGGTAATAACCGCTCCGTAGATCAAGAACGGAGAACCACTTGCTCCCGGTCATCGAATCCAAGACATCATCGATGCAGGGTGTTGTGTACTGGTCGGGGATTGTTCGGCTGTTCAACAATCTGTAATCGATACACATTCTCACAGCTCCAGTCTTTTTGCGAACAATCACGATTGGAGATGCATAGGGACTACGAGACTCTTTGATGATCCCTGCACGCAACAGTTCCTGGAGGTGCTTTCTCACGTCTTCCAGGTCAGCTGGGGCCAGGCGACGCGAGCGCTCCCTGAATGGCCGTGGATCTGACATCCGGATCATGTGCTCTACTCCCTTCGCCAAATCCAACATCCCACTCATGAAGCGAGAACACCTGAGACCTTGTGGATAGCTTCTGACGGAGTCTCTGTTTCCACTCCTCTGAGACAGGCGAGTCTCCAAAGTTGATCAGGTTTGGATCAAACTCGATGTCAACAGTCTTGGATGGAGAGAGGTGAGTAACTGCATCCGTCAGATACATGTGCCCAATAACTGTTCCCACTGGTATGACTGTCTCTGACATGGACTCATTTTGGACCAAGATTCTGAACTGGCTGACATTCACGTCTTCGCTGGGCACCACCATTGGCTGAAGTAGCACACCAGCAGGGAGTGGCGTGAGGGGAGATGAGTCCACCATCAGGATCTGTTTGTCGACTTGGTGTTTGTACTCGACTTTACAGACTGCACTGCAGTCACCACCAGGGGGCAGCGTCAGGGGGCCAGGACCTTGCCACAACACACAGCCGATGTCACCTTTCTCTTCCAAGGCTGTGGTTGTGTTTGTCGAGGTTTGATTAATGTCTCTGTAACACCGTATCCCCAGTGTCTGTGTGATGTCAATGCCGTTGTCTTTACTTTGTTGTACAAGACGTCGAATGTGACTGGCATTGGTCCCAACAATGACAGGAGTCTGGTCTGCAGTTCGGGGCTGGGGGCAAATAAGAGCGAGAATAGTCACTGTCTGGTCGGCACCTGCAACCTTTGCTGGATATTCAACGTCGACCACCACGTATCCACGGTAGGGATAACTGCCCTCGGATTCACTTAGTCCCCACAGAGCTAAACCAGACACAGGGCGTATGGGAACATCTGACAGGTAAGTTTGGTACCAAGACTCGAAAATGATGGTGACCTGTGAGCCACTATCAAACAAGGCGTTACAGTCATGTCCATTTATCTTCACAGGTACGATGCTGGGTGGACCAATCAAGCCTTCAGGGATGCCATCCGGCTCAGATGAGGTAACTGCACTTTTCTTGACCCCACAGTTTACTTCACTGGGGGCGGAACCGCTAGACCGCTGTTCGTCTTTTGTCATCTTTAAAGCGTGAATTAGCTTTCTAATAACCTTGGCTTGGTTTTCAGGGTTGTGGCACTTGGTGGCAAAATGTCCGCTCTCACCACACCTGTAGCAGAAATTCTCCTCTGACTTTTTCGGTGTCCCTCTGGGTGAGTTGGAGAACGATTTTGAAGCCTCCATGGTCGAAACTGCAGCGTCCTGCTCAGACATCTTGTTACTAGTTTTCTGCTTTAATCTTTTCAACTGTTTTTTCAAAGCAGCCAGCTCAGCGTCTTGCCGGTTCTCAGGGCCAGGCGGTGCATTGACAGGTGTAGCCTCTCTGTAATCCTCTTTGACAGGAGTGTATTGGGTCACCACTGATGCAACCATTGATTTCAGTTCTTTTATTTCCGCCTTTAAACTCTGAATCTCTGCTTGCCTTGTATCCACTTCTGGGTTAGCATGCACTTGGTGTACTGAGGCGCTGAGCTTCTTTCTAGAAGTTTCATACTCTTCTTCAGCACGAATCTCAGTCAAAAGCTGTAGAAAGCTTGGGGGCGCAGCCTTCCTTTCTCTCAAACGCAGCTGGATCAACATCAGGTCTGAAGCGATAGCACCTCTTAGCAGTTGCTCCAGTCGGGCTCGATCCATGCAGCTGGCAGGAAGACCCCCTCGTTGGATCACCTTGGCTAGAGACCTTTCCAGGCGTCGAAGGAAATCTGACGTCTATGTCTGGGGGGGGGGGGGGGGGGGGACATTTAACTATCAGCCGGTTCTTCATCACTGCAAACCTTTCAATCACTTTGCTCTCATCAATGGCGATGTCCCTCTCGATTGAGAGCAAGGTGAGGTTTGAGGCTTCATCCATGCAGCCCGGAAGATAGTTTTTAATCATTTCAGCTGCTGAAACTCAGCATGACTTTCCTGCTTTAAGGCTCCACTTCTGATGCGGCAACTGGCTAAAGCCTGATTTATGGTTCCGCGTTACACCAACGCAGAGCCTACGGCGTAGGGTACGCGGCGACGCACACCCTACGGCGTAGGCTCTGCGTTGGTGTAACGCAGAACCATAAATCAGGCTTAAAAGTAAAGACAACATGCGCTCACCTACCCGTGCATGACAGGGACTGCTGATTATTCTTGGTGATCTGTTAATAAACCTAAATACCAGAGAGACAATCATTATTGTCTTATTTGACTTACAAGACGTTAAATAATCATTTATAGCTGCTAGTTTTTATTCAGATTTTGATATTAAAAGAGTTTATAATTGTAGATCAATTTCATGGGAACCATTAAGTACATTATCATGTAAATATGATCTTTTATCTCCCTCTTGTGGTGAAAACATGAATTACAAGAACATTGACGTTCAGTCTGAGGAGCTCTGAACCACAGAGATAACTGATAAACTGGAGGGGGTTGCTGGTTTCATCCAGGGTGTGATGGTCAGTGATGCTGCTCAGGTGTGTCAGCTGTTGCCCCGGTAACTGCTCAGGTGTGTCAGCTGTTGCCCCGGTAACTGCTCAGGTGTGTCAGCTGTTGCCCCGGTAACTGCTCAGGTGTGTCAGCTGTTGCCCCGGTAACACCCCTAACTAGGAACACCAGAGCAGCCTCATAAGAGACGGGAGACACAAGACAAGGAGGGAGCAGTGTTGTCTCATGACACATGAACTCTGTTGGATGTTTCCACAGGTGAACAGGGATGAAGATGATGATGATGTGGTGAACTATGACAACGATGAAGACCTGCCCGCTTCTGTCCGATCCACAATAAATCAATAAATCAGCTGTGTGTGATGGAAACATTAGCCTTAGCCTGGGTACAGAGTGTCCAGAGGGATATTTTGTCTTTGAAAGCTCAGCTCTGGGGTCACCGGGGCCTGTTTATGAGAATCCTAGTGTTTAGTCTTCATCATTTTGTGATCTTCAAAAATACTATGCAGCTTTTACTCGGTGTCACTCCTGCATCGAGGCGCCTGATGTATGTTTGACCCACTTGCATGCTAACGATGTATTAAATCTCCTAAACTGGGATCATCTCTCACGTCTTGTTGTATTTCAGAAGGAAATGGAAACTTATTTTAAATCAATTATTGATTCTTCTAATCAAAAGGCTATTAAGACTGTAAATATTTGTTGAATATTATTCAAGGATGAAGGAAACATGTAGACTGCACCTTTTTTTTCTTTCTTATTTCTTGAGGAATCTTTGTTATCCCCGTGGAGGCAATTTGTTTTACTGGCAGTCTTATCTCTTACTTCTTGCTTTTATTTCATTACTTTAAATAATCTTTTTGAGGGTAGGCAATGAATAAGCTTTGATTCAGATCCTACACCTTTTTCGGTCTAGATGTTATTTGTATATTGGAAACTTTTTTGTAATGCTTTCTTTGAACAGCGTATTCGTTTCCTTGTCATTTTTATTTTATTTTTAATTTTGTAAAAGCTATTTTGATGTTTTTCTTATTTTTATTCTTTTTTTGTGTTGTCTTGACCGAAATAAACTAAACTTAACTAATATTTGAACCCTCTACAAAGTTTTTATATAATACACTGTAACCCGTGGCTCTTCTGTTCTCTGGTCCACCTGTTTACTGTTCACTGTACGTTGTGATCTTTATACTCAGTACTGGAGTTGAGGGGGGATGAGGAGGGATGGCAATAAAAACGGTAAAAATCACCCCCCCCTGTAAAACTGCCATCCCCTCTTTCCATCCCTTATGTCATTTCATCAATGAATGTGGTATTACTGTTATTTCAACATTTTGAGTCATCACCAGAAAAATAACACCAGAAAAATAACTTATTTGACAATTTTCACCTGTTTCAAGTCAATTTTCACTTGAAATAAGTAGGAAAATCTGCTATTTATTTCAAGTGAAAATCTACTTGAAACAGGTGAAAATTGTTGTTTTTTTCCAGTGATGAGTCTTGTTTTAAGTGTAATGAGATTTTTTTTACTAAAATGAGACATTCTAACTAGAAATAAGACAAATATTCTTGTTAAGATATTGAGTTTTTGCATTGATCCATTTTACTTATCCTGTGAAGGACAGAGTCATATTGATAAGTTCAGAAAAGTGTTTTTTATTGTTGTGTTTTGATGTATTTGATGTAAGCCCAGTGGATATTTAAAGCTTACAGAAGGCTGCATTTAACTGCTGCTATGTCATTCCTGCAGTATTTCTGCAGGTGTTTTGGTCACTGCTATTATTTGTAATATATTATATTATTTGTAATCAGCACAAATTATCTGTCCCCATATGATAAAATCCACCATCCCCCTGATTATTATTTTTTTTACAACTCGAGTACTGTTTATACTGTATATTGTAATCCTTGTCAATAAAGATTTATTAAAAAAAAAGAGAAAGAGGAGATTTAACGACGAAATCGAGCCGTGAGTTTCTGTTACCCGCTATTAAATGAGTCTATGCAGCGAAACCGATGGATTTGTAATTTTGGTTATGACAATAAGATAATTCTATGTATCTGGTTACTATAATCCCACATTTTCCAGCAGGCAACGCTCCAGTGCAGGGTCGAGTCCTTCCAGCCGAGGTTTTGCAGACAAACCGGGATCAGAACCAGGACCAGGAGATGGATCGGGATCAGAACCAGGAGATGGATCGGGATCAGAACCAGGAGATGGACTGGGATCAGAACCAGGAGGTGGACTGGGATCCAAGCCAGGACTCCGAGTCCAGCAGCAGGATTGAAGCGGACGCCCTCGGTCTGCAGGTCAGTGTTCACGCCCCATCGAGCGCTGCTGTGATACGTCAACGTCGCCGCCATATTGGATGTGGCAAGACTGCGCTGTAATTTAATACACGTGAATTAACTTATTTTCATAAAGCGCCTTTCTACAAAGAAATTTACGTTTTACGACTCATTTATTCATTCACACACGCACTAATATACCTGGGGAACAGTTAGGCACCAAATATAATATTCCCCCCCTCATAAAAATAAGAAAAATAGAGAAACCTAATTTCTCTTCAACAAAGCACATTTTACATAAACATATTTAACATTTTTCAAGTAACAAAATAACATTTGAACCATTTTTCAGATTTTTTATTTATTTTATTGTCTGAAAAATGGTCTAAATGTTATTTTATTATCTGAAAATGGTGCAAATATGTTATTTTGTTATTTGAAAAAATGTAAAATATATTTTGTTGATGAGAAAATATGTTTCTCTATTTTTCTTATTTTTGTGAGGGGGGATATATATTGTTTTTCGGCACTACCTTGTTCTCTATAGCTGATATAACATGAATTACTCCTATGTGGGATCAATAAAGTTCTTATTTTTGCCATCTGAGAAAATTAAATATATTATATTTGGTGCCTAACTGTTTCCCAAGTATATTAGTGCGTGTGTGAATGAATAAATGAGACGTAAAACGTAAATTTCTTTGTAGAAAGGCGCTTTATGAAAATAAGTCCATTTACTTGGATTAGTTTACAGCGCTGTCTTGCCACATCCAATATGGCGGCGGCGTTGACGTATCGCAGCAGCGGTCAAAACCACTCGATGCGGCGTCTACGTTTATATGTCTATGCTCGAACCCGCTCGTTCTCGGCCCGTCTGTCTCCTGCTGACGAACCAAACCTAAATCGTAGAGACGTCGCATGGAGAGCGTTTTGCTCATAGACATATATAAAGGCTCGCCCGCACTGCTGCCGATGCAGAGCGACGTCGTCAGACGGCGGCCATCTTGCCTCGGGGGAGCTCGCTCACTCATAACATTGTGTTTAATGGTGCCTGTACTGCTTAAACAACCTTAACTTGCTCAATTCTCAACAGATTTTCAAACAGGTTGGTTTGTTATGAACGTCAGAGATGTAGTTATGACACTGCATACTTGTGAATAATTATAAACATTGACAAACGTACTTTTATATGAAAATAACAAAAAACAGATAGCTATGACATGGTATTTATATTAAATCAATATTTCTATAGTATTCTTAGTAATATTTATATTTACATTATAACATATATACATATATATATATATATATATATATATATATATATATATATATATATATATATATATATATATACACATGTTATAAGGAAATAATTATTACATTATAACATGTATTTATATTATGACATTATACCATGTATTTATATTATTTGACATTATAACATGTATATATATATATATATTTATATTATGACATTATAACATTGTATTTATATGATTACATTATTACATGTGTATATATATATTACATATATTACATTATAACACGTATATATATATATATATATATATATATATATATGTTTATATTACAACATATTATTACATGTGTATATATATATATTAAGTAATTTTTCAACAGAGATACAATTTCAACATGTCGAAGCATCACGAATCATACCCTCGTTAATGACGTTTATAATAAACCAAACTGTTTGTAAATCCGTCAAGATTTCAGCAAGTTATGAGTATTTTTGTCAGCAGCAACAACGAGTGTCCTGTGGTAAGATGGCTGCGGGTGAACAACGCTGTAGACTCCGCCTTGAGTCATCTAGCCTTTATATATATCTATGGTCTGTACAGCCGCCCAGATGAGCCATCCAGTGTCATGTGACTTCTACGAGCCGTTCAGATTCTGCGCATTTTCGTTACGTAACCAAAATGCAAACCACGGCCACAACTATAAAACCGCGTAACTGCATGCGAGCGTCCGACTATCGCGTCGCACTGAGTGGCATCAGATGCTCTCTGTCCATCTCCCTCCAGCCAGCTGCAACTTTATTGAGGTTTTTGTAGTGAAATGAGGAAGAATCATAGCAATAACTTCTCATTTCAACTAACTGAATCAGCCGTTCCTCATCCATGACCGTTTCCTACAGCGCTTTCAACTGGCTTTCAACGCGAGCGACACGAAGAAAATAGGAGCAAGGGCGTACGACAAATGTTCAGCTCAAAAGCTATTTTGATGTTTGTCTTATTTTTATTCTTTTTTTGTGATGTCATTCCCGAAATAAACTAAACTAAACTAATATTTGCACCCTCTACAAAGTTTTTATATAATACACTGTAACCCCTGGCTCTTCTGTTCTCTGGTCCACCTGTATACTGTTCACTGTACGTTGTGATCTTTATACTGTATATTGTGATCCTTGTCAATAAAGATTTTTTTTTTAAAAAGAGAGAGGGAGAAAATTTAACGATGAAACCGAGCCGTGAGTGTTACCCGTTATTAAATGAGTCACTGTAGCGAAACCGATGGGTTTGTCATTTTGGTTATGATGGGTTTACGATAATTTTATGTCTCTGGTTACTAAAATCCCACGTTTTCCTGCAGGCAATGCTCGAGTGGAGGTCACGTGTTTGCAGGCTGCATTCTTACCGTAGACATATATACGTAGACGCCTCATAGACTGACGCTGCCTATTGGAGCTGACGTTCAGCACGGCCGCCATCTTGGATGGGTCTCCAATGCGGCCCCAGTGCATTTATTTCTACTGAGGAAGGTTTTATCCCCAATTACAATAATCCATAATTCCACTAATTTTTACCAGATTTTCACACGGTTTGGTTTGTTACAAACGGCAGAGATTTACAGGACGCTGTCACACATTAAAAATACGTACTTTTATGCTGAAAGACTTTGTATTATGCTCTTTAACAAAGACATATGGTATGGCATATTGATAAATGTACAAATTAATTTAAATTTTATTAATTTTCATTAATTTTATATTTTAATAAAGAAACAAGTTTGATCGTTCATTTGAATTTATGAGTCATGAGCTGTCATTAGGCCATTATGTGAAAGTTTTTATACATGTCATTTCATTCTGTAACACATATACATACAAGCTCCCATATATACTGTACCAGCTCAGTACATTTTTGTAAAGGCCTGGAAAAGTAAACATTATAAATCCAGGTCATACTGCGGCAAAAAATATTATTTAAAAAAACTGGAAAACAGAAAAAAAACCAGCACCAAACAGTGGATCAATGAACTTGCATCATATAGCACTCCAGAAAAAATACTGTTAGAAAAAAACTTTGATTTGGGGACCCTTTTTTGAATTCTTTGCCTTTATTGGACTAGCTAATGATCTAAATCATCTAATGTGTTTTTTCAGGACTTGATTATTTACGTTATTATGCATTTGCTCCAGTATTGTTATGCATATTTGAAAAGAAGCTAAATGATTTTGAATGATGTAATGTACTGATCAAATGAGGGAGGGAAGGGGAGAGGGGTGTGTTGTTGTATTTATTTATTTTTTTATTTTTTCTTTCTTTCTTATTAATATTTTTTATTTTTTATTTTTTTCATTATTGTTATGAAAAGTTAAAAAAGGGGAAAATATTGATATTTCTATGGTTATTGTAAATCTTTTTTTTTCTCTCTTATTGCCCTCAATACTGGATCAGCCGTATCTCATCCATGACCGTTTCCTACAGCACTTTCAACCGGCTTTCAACGCGAGCGACAGGAAGAAAATAGGAACAGGGCGTCCAACAAATGTTCAGCTCCAAACGGCGCGTCGCGTCGTGCTGCGTCGCTGCATAAAAATAAAATAACATTTGTACACATTATATACACCACTTATATACACCATACACTGTTTATATACACCAAGTTGTATATAAATAAAATTTATGCACTATTACAAGGAAGGACCGTGCGTCTTCTGAAGGTGTCGTTGAACAGCTTCAGATGCATTGCTTGGAAGATCTGAAACCATCGACAGAAAAAAATGTATTACTAATAGAGCTCTGGTGTTACCTAACGAGAGTGAGTGGCTCCGTTAGGTAAGACTGGAGCCACCGGAGCTCCGGTGTTACCCGTAGACAAATATAAATATGAAAAAAATGAACGTCACTTACCGCTGACTCGTGTGCAGTTGCCGGGTCCGTGCTGTTGGTAATGATCCTTTTAAGAGGGTAAGTGTTGATGCAAAAACAAATTTTTACTATCCCTCGTTGTTGAAACAGCCACACGATACACCGCTTCGAAACAATGGCGGAGTTGTTGTCCCGGAGGAGTTAGTTGTGGGCGTGGATTCATGCAGCGGAGGCCGACATATGGAAATTGCTCCCGTCGTGACTCACGACGGGAGCAGAATCTGAACGGCTCGTAAAAGTCACATCAGACTGGATGGCTCATCCGGGCGGCTGTACAGACACTGCAGGATTTGGTTATTTTTCTCCTTCTCTCAGTTGGCAGGCTGAGGGGAGACCACTTTATATATGTTAAAGCAAGAAAAAACGTGTTTTTCACAATAGGTCCCCTTTAAGGAAATCCTGGATTCCATTAGTTCGATGCACAGTGGTAGAAGCTGCGGCCCAGATGGTCTGGGTATTGAGTTCTTTTAGAAATTGGCAAAGCAGCTTGTACCATTCTTGCTCAGAATGTTTTTCCACTGAATCGAATCAAAGAAGCTTCCTTTTTTGCTTTATAATGCTAACGTTGCACTTCTACTGATACAGGACAGGGATATTCCATGCTTAACACGTACTTCAAGATATTTACTCAAATATTAGCAACTAGGCTCAACAAATGCATAGCTACTATTATCCACCCAGATCAGACAGGTTTCATCCCCAACAGGTTTTTGTTTTTCATTGTAAAGAGAGTCATGAATTTTCCTCAAAGCAAGTTTTATTTGTCTCAATGCCGAAAAAGCTTTCGACCAAGTTGACTAGGAGTACCTTTTAAAGGTCTTGGAGAAATTTGTGCTGGGTGACGATTTTGTCTCTTGGGTTCATCTTATATACAACTTTTTTTTTTTTTTTTTTTTTAAAGGTTTTTTTGGGCTCTAGTGGCCCTTTATTGGAGATGCAGACTGGAAAGGGGTAGAGAGAGAGAACGGGGAAGACACGCAGGAAAGGTGCACAGGCTGGATTTGAACCCGTAACCGCTGCAGGAGGAGGACTGTAGCCTCAGTATATGGTCCGCTGCTTAACCCACTGCGCCACCGAGCGGCCCTCATCTTATATACAACTTGCCAATATCATCTGTTATGACTAATCAAGATAAATACAAATAAAATCCTGCTTTTTAAAGTCACCAGGCTGTGATGTCCGTCATCAGGATTCCTCGTTGCGCTTTCCATCATGCTGATGGTAATCAGTATAAAGGCACATGACTTACCTAAGTCAATTAGGCTGGGAGGAGTGGATGACAAAATATCGCTTTACGCGGACGATATCGTACTTTTCATCTGAACCTGAACACTCTACCCCACACCTTCTTCAGCTTGTCATATCCTTTAGTGTTGTTTCTGAGTACACCATCAATTGGCATCTTGCAAAGTTTTTCTTCATGAGTGGCAGCTCAGACATTCTGACAGATTCAGAACTACTCTTTTAGTAGGGGGCTTTGACCTTTGTCAGTGGGCAAGCGATGATCCTGCTGTGATTAACGACTTACCATCTGAGGCAAGATCGGACAGTTTGTGAGCTTTGGCTTTGTGAGGCTCAGGCTGATCCTCAGGAGTGCACACTGGGACTGCTGTGGAACTGCAAGACTGACCGTTAGTACATGTAACATTGCGTTACATGTACTAACTCTGTTGTGTGATCCATTAGGTTAGGTGATCCCCTTCTTACAGCTTGGAATTATTTGGAAAAGGTGCTTCGTTATCTTCCTCAAATCACAATCCCACGCTGCTATTCCTCCAAAGAGATGGACCGTCCTACCACTGTCCGAGGCACTCATATCTTTTTTTGATGCGTCTGAACAAGCATATAGTGTTGTTGCATATGTCAGATCTAAGGGTGTCAAAGGTCACATCAAGCTAAGTTTCATTCTTGCTTGCTCACACGTTTCACCCAAGCAACAGCTATCAGTACCCAGACTGGAGTTACATGCTCCACTAACTGGTGCACGCCTCTGTGACCTAATCAGGGCAGAATTCACTTTAGCAGTATGAACTATTACACTTTGGACTGACTCTACCATTGTGCTCCACTGGTTTCAATCAGAATATTGTTCCTTCAAAGTTTTTGTAGGAGCAAGAGTATCTGAAATCAAAAGCCTCACAGTCAGTCAAGATTAGAGACACATACATTCAGAAAATAATCGTGCTGATGATGTTACAAGAAGCTTATCCCTGTCAGATATTTTCCTCCCAAACAGATGGATCAATGCCCCAGCATTTTTATGCAAAGCTCCAGATACTTGGCCTACCCCTGAAAGTGTTGTATCTGTTGATGACCAAATTGAATTGAAACAATCTGTTAACATCGCTGTTACTGTGCCAAATCCTGACAGTTTCAAAATTTAAGAGTTACTGGATGCCACTGCCCAGTCTCTTTCCAGACAGACCACTGTAAATCCCTCTGCTGCTGAATTTCTAAATGCTGAACAAGAAATCCTCTAAAGGCACAAAACGATAGCTTTTGGGAGTTTTCGCAGCTTTCACCACTTACGCTTTTGTTCTGACCTACCGAGATGTTTTTATTTGAATGTTTTTTCTCTAAAGAACTAGTTGTGACAGGAAATGGTTAATATGACCCCTAGAAAATAAGAATTCATTGTTTCACTGCAAACACCATTATAGAAAACTATTAAATACAACTGAAAAAACTTTTGACAGGTCAACCAACAACAGGATCTAAGTCTCTTTCTTTCTTTACAGAAACGTAAAGACAAAGAGAGGCCCACAGGTTACCCCTGTGATCAGTGTGACAAAGTCCTCTCCACTTCATCAACCTTGAAGAGACATAAGAAGATTCACACTGGAGAGAAGCCGTACGGATGTGATCAGTGTGTGGCAGCTTTTATTAAACCAGATGCTTTAAGAAGTCACCAACGTGTTCATACTGGAGAGAAGCCGTACGGATGTGATCAGTGTGGGGCAGCTTTTACCCAATCAGGTGCTTTAAAGAAGCACCGACGTATTCACACTGGAGAGAAGCCGTACATATGTGATCAGTGTGGGGCAGCTTTTACTGAATCGGGTACTTTAAGAGGCCACCAACGTGTTCACAGTGGAGAGAAGCCGTACAAATGTGATCATTGTGGGGCAGCTTTTATTAAATCAGATACTTTAAGAAATCACCAACGTGTTCACACTGGAGAGAAGCCGTACAAATGTGATCAGTGTGGGGAAGCTTTTTCTCAATCGGGTACTTTAAGAAGCCACCAACGTGTTCACAGTGGAGAGAAGCCTTACAGATGTGATCAGTGTGGGGCAGCTTTTACTGAATCGAGTACTTTAAGAAGTCACCAACGCCTTCACACTGGAGAGAAGCCGTACGGATGTGATTTTTGTGGGGTACCTTTTGCCAGATTCGATCATTTAAAAACTCACCAACGTGTTCACACTGGAGAGAAGCCGTACATATGTGATCAGTGTGGGGCAGCTTTTGCTGAATCGGGTACTTTAATAAGGCACCAACGTATTCACACTGGACAGAAGCCGTACAGATGTGATCAGTGCGGGGCAGCTTTTGCCACATCAGGTGATTTAACGAAGCACCAACGTATTCACAGTGGAGAGAAGCCGTACAGATGTGATCAGTGTTGGGCAGCTTTTACTGAATCGGGTGCTTTAAGAAGTCACCAACGTGTTCACACTGGAGAGAAGCCATACAAATGTGTTCAGTGCGGGGCAGTTTTTACTCGATCGGGTGCTTTAAGGTGTCACCAACGTATTCACACTGGAGAGAAGCCGTACAGGTGTGATCAGTGTGGGGCAACTTTTGCTCAATCAGGTACCTTAACAGATCACCAACGTGTTCACACTGGAGAGAAGCCGTACAAATGTGATCAGTGTGGGGCAGCTTTTACTCAATTAGGTGCTTTAACAAAGCACCAACGTGTTCACGACGGAGAGAAGTCGTACATGTGATCAGTGTGGGGCAGCTTTTTAGTTTAAGAAGTCACAATTGTATTCACATTGGATAAAATGTGTGTATGATGAGTTTGTGGCAGCCTTTACTAAGAGTGTTCATTCAAATGGAACAAACATAAACATGTTAGAAAAAAAACAGTGATAGAAATGTGTCTGTTGTCTGTTGTATCTGTTGTTCTGAGAGAAAGAAATCTGAAAGTATCATTCTAATAAGTTCAGTTTGATATTAGCTTTTTTAAAATGGTTTTGCTTCTGTTGGCAAATTACTAACTTCTTTGTAATATTTGTATATAACATTTTTCACCAGTTTTGTGATTGTTAATGGAGATATAGAGAGAAATAAAGTTATTTGTTGGATTTCAGTTTCCTGCTCAGTAAAACCACTATAAACAAACAAGAAGTCAGAAATGTCAGAATGTTAGAACAGTGTCCCACAGTAGTGCCTTGTTCATGTGATTTTTATCAACATAGATGAATGATGGTTCTTAATTTAATTTTATCTGAGGGATGTAAGAAAAAAATGCTTTACTAATGACACCCTCTGTTTCTGAGACCAGCTGGTCAACTGTAAAAGTGACTGAATGCGGTCATAGACTTACAAAGCTAATGACAATTGTCACAGCCCGGCTCATAGGCAGCGACAAGGAGGGAGACGAGATGAGGATGACAGTATAACAAAAGGAAATGTATTAACAAAAGATAATGAACTAAGATAAATCAGTAATCAGTAGTGTGAGGATGTATGAATGTGTGGAAAGAACAACCAAAATACAAACAGCAGCGGCCGTATGGAGCCAAATCAGGGCCAAAGGTTTTGCTAATTTGAAAAAAAAAATTGAACCTGAAATTTTTTTTTTACAGTTTCAATTTTATTTTTTTCAGTATCAGATCTTTTTTTTTCAGTTTCACATCTTTTTTTTTTTCAGTTTCACATCTTTTTTTTTTCAGTTTCAATTTTTTTTTTCCACGTTCAGACTTTTGGCCCGGATCTGGCGTGGGGGGCGTGGCATCAACCGAGAGGGGCGTGGCATCATGAGTGACAGCATAACAGAGAAGGCGGGGGACGTTCCTCAGTCCTGTTGCCTTCAGGAAACGTAGGTTGCAGAAGTTATCAGTAGAAGTATGATTCAACGCTGTATATACACACCATATTCACTTGATTGGCAGTGGAAAAAACTGATATTAGTGACACATTTCTGTTTAAAAAGCTGTTTTAGACCGTACTTGGTAGTATGTTGAAGTAGGAAATGTCAAACTTTAAAGTGTGGCTGTTGAACTGTACAGTCTGGCATAGTTTATTGCTTTTATACTGCGATTGGTGCCAAATACGGTCTAAAACAGCTTTTTAAACAGAAATGTGTCACTAATATCTGTTTTTTCCACTGCCAATCACGTGAATATAGCGTATATACAGTGTTGAATCATACTTCTACTGATAACTTCTGCAACCTACGTTTCCTGAAGGCAACATGACTGAGGGACGTCCCCCGCCTTCTCTGTTCTGCTGTCACTCATGATGCCACGCCCCTCTCAGTTGAGTCCACGCCCCCCACGCCAGATCCGGGCCAAAAGTCTGAACCTGAAAAAAAAATTTGAAACTGAAAAAAAAAAAAAGTGAAACTGAAAAAAAAGACGTGAAATTGAAAAAAAAAGATTTGAAACTGAAAAAAAGATTTGAAACTGAAATAAAAAGATTTGAAACTGAAAAAAAGATCTGATACTGAAAAAAATAAAATTGAAACTGTAAAAAAAAAGATTTCAGGTTCAAATTTTTTTTTCAAATTAGCAAAACTTTTGGCCCTGATTTGGCTCCATACGGCCGGGCCCGGCCCGACCAGACCAGAGAGAGAGAGAAGACAAGCAGGAGTGAAGCGTTTTAAAGAGAGACCCACACCGGGCCCAGGTGTGGGTCATCAGCTAATCAGGCGACCTCTCCACCCTGCTTCCTGCAAAGGAAACACAGCAGCAGAAAAGGCAGGGACAACTAGTGGATGGAGGGGTCGTCACACAATTGAAACTTTTTTTTTTTTTTTTTAATCCTGTGAATGAAATGTGTGTCTGAAGGACAAGTTATATGTAGAGGAGCAGGAATTGGATCAGTGACTGTTCACAACAAAGACCCCAACCCTAGTGGCCTAATGGTTAAGGCACTGGGCTCCTCTTCTGAAATCCTTAACAATGACATCAATAACAGTCATCCCTCGTTTGCCGCTGTGGACCGGTTAACAAACCCTCGTGTGTCAGTAGCATCTGAACTCCACTCTACATGGACCTGCAATGAATTTGCCAAACTTTTTATTGATATAATCCAGATGATTAGAAAAGCAGTCAGTCCATCAATATCAAGTCCAGTAACATTAATGCCCCCAATTAAAACCAATTTGAACAAAATGACACAATTTCACGCAGTCAACTACAAAAACCTGGAGGATATTATGGATCAGCCAGAAACATCAGGGGTTTTTGTTCCTCTTGCTGTTGGGCTGTATTTCAGGTCATTCACTCACCACCGTTAGATGATTTTTCTTTCCGGTATCATTGTTGCTGACTCAAGATGGCCGCTTGGTGATTGTGAGCAGATCTTGGCTGCCCCAGCGCCACCAGATGACAACCCGGTATGTTCAGACACTAATAAGGAAATTGTTAGCCTCAAGGAAGACATCTGGATACTGTCTAATGAACTAAAATCCAAGACTGAACTGCTTAATTCACTTTTGGACGTGGCCCATCAACAGTCAATGCATATCGGGCTCAAGAGGCTCAAGACCTTCCTTTTAGTTTAGCTTATTACATAATTTTTTTATTGTATTAGGGTTGTTTAGTTTGTTATCTAGTTATTTCTTTTTATTTTAACTACTTATCTTTCAATTATTTTATTACGTACTTCTTTTGTGTTAATTTTTTTTTTAAATGTTGTTCTTAGGTTTATTTCAATGTTGTTTTTACTTTTTCATATGTTAATTCCAGTGCTTTTTCCTCATTTCCTCATTCCTCATTTTCCACACCAGGTACTATGCCTAACTGGCCTGTGAGGTTCTATCCACAGTGTGTTCATAGGTCTGCCTAACAAGGGTCGAACGTGGTTCTCCAACAATGACCCGGTCCTCCACTGATCCACGTCTACATGTTATACCAGCTGCTGCCACCGGGGGGCGTCTCACAGATGACAGGAGTGTCGGTGGAGGACAGAGGCTGAGGACAGACACCTGCTGAACCCCTTTGAGACCTTATGAAGGAACATTCAGCTCATCTTTAACATAAAAACACCCAGAAAATGGAATCAAGTAAACATGTTTCCATCCTGGACTAATATGGAGATAAAGTTACAACATCAGACCAAAAATAACATGTTCTGGTGGTTTTCTCTGCTGCAGGTGTGTGATGATGTTACTTCCTTTATGTGGGTCACAAAAGACTAAAACTGTCTTAAGAGAAACACAGACACAAATTTACTGTCTGCAAAAGCAACATTTAAAAGATTATTGTTTTTAGGTTTAATTGTATTAGACTGAACATTCAGTTATTGTCTATTCTTTGTTGCACTTCCACTCAAAAGATTTGTGTTGTCTGAGGTCATTTTTGACCTGGTAAACAAACAAAATACTTTTTTGTGTTGTTCTTACATATAAAGTTGCACATTCAAACTGTTATTAATATTTTCATTCTTATTATCAGTTATTTACACATGTAAACCTCCGTGAAGAAGTCAAACAGGATTTTATCCTACTAGACCTTCAGTGGTTCGATCCAGGAGTGAAATGATCATCTGGATCAAAGCTGAAGGTCCGACACTCACGTCAATAATAAAACATCTGGAAGAAATAATAATGTAACTCAAACTAGCGAAAAATACTCAGTTAGAGGCAGGTTTATTTGTAAAGCAGTATTCAACAACAAGGTGATTCAAAGTGCTTTACAGAGACATTAAAACATCATCACATAGCAGAAAAAAAGAGGATTTAAAACTTTAAATAATGTAAAAAGTAAATGTTAACATAAATGATGAGTTTAGTTGGCTAAAAAACTGTGAGAATGACCCAGTAAAAGCCATAAATCCAGGTCTTAATAAGCATTTAAACATTAAATGTATTTTTTTTGCTGCCGTAAAAAGTTTTAAGTTGGTTCCTGCTCTGACTGCATGTCAGATCTGTTTTTACAGCTGATTTATTGATCTGTGCATCGAACAGAAGCAGGCAAGTCTTCATCGTTTTCATAGTTCACCACATCATCATCTTCATCATCATCATCATCATCATCATCATCATCATCATCATCATCATCATCATCATCATCATCATCATCATCATCATCATCATCATCATCTTCATCCCTGTTCACCTGTGGAAACATACAACAGAGTTCATGTGTCATGAGACAACACTGCTCCCTCCTTGTCTTGTGTCTCCCGTCTCTTGTGTGGCTGATCTGGTGTTCCTGGTTAGGAGGTGTGTTACCGGGGCAACAGCTGACACACCTGAGCAGCGTCACACCCTGGATGAAACCAGCAGCTCCACCAGTTTATCAGTTATCTCCGTGGGTCAGAGATCTTCAGACTGAACGTCAATGTTCTTGTAATTCATGTTTTCACCACAAGAGGGAGATAAAAGATCATATTTACATGATAATGTACCGTTCCTATGAAATTGATCTACAATTATAACTATTTTAATGTCAAAATCTGAATAAAAACTAGCAGCTATAAATGATTATTTAACGTCTTGTAAGTCAAATAAGACAATAATGATTGTCTCTCTGGTATTTAGGTTTATTAACAGATCACCAAGAATAATCAGCAGCAAATGCTCGTGCAGATATCTTGCATTTGATAGAGGATAACTACTGTTTTCTGATCATCCCCGTTTAACTTTTGTTTTGTTTCATGATATTGCTGTGGAGGGCCATAAACATTAAGCAGCATGCATGTACGGTTAATCCAACCAAAGGAGCCACGATGCAGCAATAGGTGAGCTATTTAAGGAACATGGTTTGGTCAACACTCCACGTTTCTGTAATGACTACTGAAAAATCAAGTCTATCACAAAACCCGATTCGTTTCCGCTTATACAGGAGGGAGGACTATAGTGACAGAGTTGGCTCAGCCAAATTTGTAACCAAGCTGGACCTGTTAGAGTTCCCTTAACACTGCAGGCCTCAGAAATATCTGCTTTTGTTACACACGATACTTTGTGATACTTTAATCATGTTTTAGAGAGAAATAAAAACAAATTATGTAGATTAAAAATGCATATTGAACAACCCCCCTTCTTCCATTTTTTCATAGTGTGGAAACTGAAACGGGAGGTCGCTCACACTCATCTAGCCATAAATGAGTCAACAGCTTTCATATTCACTCAGTCTTTACAGATTGCGGCTCTATAAATAGTCAATATTGTAGAACATATATTTTGAAGAGAGAGTTCAAGAGGAAACCGTTAATCCTCCTCCTGAGATGAACCTGCGTTGTAAGCATCGATTCATGCCCGGGCCCGCCAGAAGCTGCTGCATCAGGGAGCAGGTTTACAGGAAACTACAGTTAGAACAATCACAGACACACTCAGTCAGCAAGAAAATGTGAGTTTGTGGTAAATTGCTGCAAAGGGCCCGGTCATATGCCCCCCGGCCCGGCTCTGAAATGTTCCGCTATACTGTTATGTCCGCTATGTCTCACCTACAAATTGGTCCTTCGAGCCGGATAGAGTCGTTACCATGGCAACCTACAGGTGATACAGGCAGAACAAAATAACAGATCCATAGAGAACAGTTAGGCTATCTGCAATAAACATCTATACTAAATAATACTCTTAAAATAACACCAAAGTATCATAACTCTGTCCTGCTTTCAATCTTACAAAAAGTATTATTATAACAAATAACAAATTTAGGCAAATGAATAAAATAAATACCACAATAATGTACAGTAGTGTAATGTAGTTTAAACCTTCTTGGTATATAACTATAACTAAATAAACAGGTTTGTGTCACATTTATCCAAAGTAAATTCAACAATCTGCCTCCAAATGATCGCCCAATGTGGCAATATAATAACACTTTAAACAGGAATACAGGTAAAACATGTACTTACTTTTAGAAATACACGCACACAGGTGAACTAGAATTAATACTACTACCAACTAATAATCAAACTGGTAAAATAAACCTAAAACTACTATTTTCTGCTCCTTTCTCCTTCTCTTCTCCTCGAGGGACTTTCCAACACCAGGTTCACTGCAGTCAGCCCTGATTGGCTGCTGCCACTCAATGACACACACACGCTCAATGAGCAAACAAATGTTTTCTGTCAAACCAAACAAAGTAACAACCCGACCGCGGTGCGCCACCAGTGAACCCAAAGCAACTTTAAGCACCAGATCACAAACCTGAACTGCAGGCCACAAAAAAAGCCAAATGCGTAACTAGTCAACAGATGTCCAAAAGCTACCAATTGAGCATCACCCCCTCATCTCTCATTGAGTGGCAGCAGCCAATCAGGGCTGACTCCAGTGAACCTGGTGTGTTGGAAAGTCCCTGGAGGAGAAGAGAAGGAGACCGGAGCAGAAAAAGTTTTAGGTAAATTTGACCAGTTTGATTATTAGTTAGCAGTAGTGGTATTAGTTCTAGTTCACCTGTGTGCGTGTATTTCTAAAAGTACATGTTTTACCATTACAAATTTTTAGTGTATTTCCCACAGATTATGAGTTCAGGAAACGGATTAAGTTGTGGAAACTTAAAACATTTAAAAATATCACTTAGAAATTTTGATGCAACGAGTTACGAGTTGGGCGATCATTTGGAGGCATATTGTTGAATTTATTTGGGATAAATGTTACACAAACTTGTTTATTTAGTTATATTACGAAGACAGTTTAAACATGTACATTATTGTGGTATTTAATTTATTAATTTTCCTAAATTTGTTATAATAATTTGTGTAAGGTTATTATGAAAGCAGGACAGAGTTATGATACTTTGGTGTTATTTTAAGAGTATTATTTAGTATAGATGTTTATTGCAGATAGCCTAACTGTTCTCTATGTCTCTGTGTCTGGTCCATGGCCCTAATACGGTGTTGTGCCAAAAAGTGATTGCCTGCCAGAATCTGATTTCTCCCCTGAAAATGGGTCTTTTTACCTGCCAAAAATTGATTGAAGGTCAAATACAGTTAATGAAAAGTTGTTTCTACCTAAATATGACTTGATCTCATTCTTTAGCTTCATAATCTGAAAACCTGACGTTTTAGCGCTATCGCCCAACGGGCTGCTGTGCGCGCTCCCGCGGCCAGAAATCAGAAGAAGATTCTGGTAGGCAATCACTTTTTGGCACAACACCGGGGTGGCTGGCCCCCTCTGCCATCATCACCACCCTTTCTTTGTTGTGTTGCCCTCCCTTGTTTTAACACTGACAACATGCACTTCATATTTCTCATTGCAGTCGTAATGCGAGAGTGACGCCACACTGTTAACCCGAATAAGTTCACAGAACTCAAACATTTTTGTGTAGTTATATATATATATATATATATATATATATATATATATATATATATATATATATATATATATATATATATATATATATGTGTGTGTGTGTGTGTAAGTATATTCCTCAACTCATAGTCTGTGGGAAATACACTCAAATGTTTTTATTTTCCCCAACTCATAGTCTGTGGGAAATACACTCAAAATGTTCTATTTTCCTCAACTCGTAGTCTGTGGGAAATACACTCAAAATTTTTAATATTACTCAGCTCATAGTCTTTGGGAAATACACTCAAAATGTTCTATTTTCCTCAACTCGTAGTCTGTGGGAAATACACTCAAAATTTTTAATATTACTCAGCTCATAGTCTGTGGGAAATACACTCAAAATGTTCTATTTTCCTCAACTCGAAGTCCGTGGGAAATACACTCAAAATTTTTAATATTACTCAGCTCATAGTCTGTGGGAAATACACTCAAAATCTTTAATATTCTTCAGCTCAGTCAACAATGTTTGAAAAAAATGAAAGCGACACTGTTACAATTCAACCATTTTTTATTCAACACAATGTGCCTTTAAAAAAAGTCATGAATGAAAGGTGCTTAATCAAAAAAAGGTGCTCTTCATAAATTAAAACAAAAGTGAAAAGGAAATGACTAGCAAAACATGAGATATGCTGTAAGAGGGAAATCACATAACAGTGTGAATAGTTCCATATTCTAATAGTGGTCACTGCTACAGAGGGTAGATTCAGTATTTTGGGTCTCCATCTCTTGTTATTCAAAAAACATAATAAAAAAATGAAAAACTCAAAGAATTCAGGACAAAAGTCAAGATTCTAAGTATATATATATTTTAAATTGAAGCTGATAGTGTCTTTTTAGGATACTTTATTCTGATTGGATACATCTTCTTGTCAAGACTTCTGTATCCAATCAGATAAAAGTACCCTAAAAAGAAACTTCTATCACCTTAAATTTAAAACATTTCCAATTCCTTTTTTGACTATTATTTATGTAAAATTATATTTCCTAATTTTACTGAATTTTATCATGTAAATAAATTATATTTAAGAAAAGTTTTACTGAAGAGATTGAGACCCAAGATCGTGAAACCACCCTAATAGCAATGACAACTAATAGAATATGGAGCTATTTAACACTGTTTGAAAAAAGTGGGGTCAAAAACATTGTTATACCTTTTCCATATTGCCCTATACCCTACATAGTGCATATCAGTGCAAAATCTACAATCACATTTGTTTTTTACTATTTACATTGCAAGTGTTACTTTTATTGTGTGCAAACCAATACAAAGATATATAAGGCTATCTATCACGACCAAACAGGTGAAACTCATATGAGTTTCACCTGTTTGGTCGTGATAGATAGCCTTATATGGTGGTGTATTTCTTTTTCTCTCGGGGGGATGTACAGTGAGGCCTTGAGTTTAGGCACATTTATGACGTATATTGTATGTGTGCATAGCCGCGGGAACTAATTCACAGTAGGGGGTGCGTGCCGGGTGAGATACCTCGCGTGCACGCGAGAAAAAAAATCGAGTATTATTTCGGTTATTTTACCCTCATTTAATGGATCTTATTGACGGAAATGTATGAACCATATGCTTGTTTTACTTCCTTTGAGTAATAAAACCCACCAATTCTCTTGCATGGCCCCGTTATCAAAATATATAATTTGTAGAGTGGGAGGTCCCGGAGCGCAGAGGATGAGTGGCTCCGGTGCGAGAGAAAAAAAAAGCGCCACACACACACACACACACACACACACACACACACACACACACACACACACACACACACACACACACACACACACACACACACACACACACACACACACACACACACACACACACACACACACACAGCTGGAGATTGCCCATCTCCAGTGCGCTTTTGGCATTTCCGCATGGAACGAAGAAACATAAAACAGCACACACACACAGATGCGCTGTGTGGGACACATTAAGCAACCCAACTGTCCTTTTTAAGCCACATAGATGTACTACTTGTATAACTTTTACCATTATGCCGTTGTGCTGTTTATTGTGTTTTTGGAATTGATATGAGCGCGCAGCGGTGCGTAAAAGTATATATTTATTTGTCACAGTTTGCCGGAGCGCGCTCTTGCTCCCCCTCAAGGGCCCTAGGCCTATACAGTGGCACACTGGCACAGCAGCCCGTCATAAGAGCCCACCGTCATAACTATAAAATACAGTAGCCTACGCCAACTTTTGTCATCTTGAATTTTTTAGCTGGTGACCACTAGAGGCGCACATATGGTCACAATAATGGTCAAAATGTAGTTTATATGCAAAATCTTCAATGTTCAAGATTTTATATTTAGGCAAATGGATAAAACATCAATTGAAAAACATTTAAAAAAAAAAAAAAAGGAAATGTCGAGAAAAAAGTAAAAATGTCGAGAAAAAAGTCGAAATGTTGAGCAAAAAAAGTTGAAATTTCAAGAAAAAAAGTTGAAATGTCAAGAAAAAAAGTCGAAATGTCAAGAAAAAATGTCGAAATGTCGGGAAAAAAGTCGAAATGTCGAGAAAAAAAGTTGAAATGTCAAGAAAAAAAGTCGAAATGTCGAGAAAAAAGTCGAAATGTCGAGCAAAAAAGTTGAAATTTCAAGAAAAAAGTTGAAATGTCGAGAAAAAAAGTCGAAATGTCAAGAAAAAAAGTCTAAATGTGGGGCAAAAAGTCAAAATGTTGAGAAAAAAAGTCGAAATGTCAAGAAAAAAAGTTGAAATGTCAAGAAAAAAGTCGAAATGACGAGATTAAAGGGGATCTATTATGAAGAACATGTTTTCTCTTGCTTTAACAGTCAAGGGGCAACTTTAGAAAAGAGCCTCCATTAAGACTTTTGCTCACATGTCTGGGTAAAGTTTGACAACCTATTTTTTTTGTTAGAACAAATCTATAGAAGGAATTTTAGGGGTGTTGTCATCTTGAATTTTTTAGCTGGTGACCACTAGAGGCGCTAGAATATTCAAGTTCTCAATTCAGGCATATGGTCAGTTTTGGTCAACGTGTACAATTGGTATGCATAATTGTCAAGATTAAAACATTGTATATCTAAGGAAATAGATAAAACAATACTGAAAAAGCCTTTATGAATCATATTGTAATATTTTAGCCAATATTGGATACAAAATATCACTTTTTTATAGACGTTTTTGACACAGGATTTCATAGAAAATGTGTTTCACTGCAAAAAAAAAAGAGAAAAAGATGGTTATTATGTGTGTGTTAAAAACGCCTATAAAAAAGTCATTTTTTAACCAATATTGGACAAAATATAGCAATACAATTTAAAAAAATGTTTTTCAATTGATGTTTTATCCTTTTCCCTAAATATAAAATCTTGAACATTGAAGATTTTGCATATAAACTGTACATTTTGACCATTATTGTGACCATATGCATGAATTGAGTATTTGAATGTTACAGCGCCTCCAGTGGTCATCAGCAAAAAAATCCAAGATGACAACACCCCTATTATTACTCCTAGGGGTTCCTTCTAACAAAAAAATAAGGTTGTCAAACTTTACCCAGAAGCGTGAGCATAGTTATCAATCTTAGGGTTTGCCCCCTGACTATTTCCCCGAGGGGAGGGTGTAGTGTTGCGGTACGGCGGTTAGAGCTTCCTTTTTCAAGGTTCAAGGTTCACTTTATTGTCATTCCAAAAGCCCAAGTACAAGTGGAACGATCGTTGCCACTGGCTCAAAGCAAGCAATAAAACAATGCAAACACTTAAAAACTTTAAACAAACGATAAGGACACTAGCCTAAAAACTAAAACACTGCTAGACAGTCATTGTCGACGAGAGAAGACAGGAAACGCGTTCTGTTTATTTAAAGTCTTATCGAGTGGGGGGAAAACGGTCATGGCTGGCTGTTCTGCACCTGTCAGAAGCCTGAGGGCAGGAGGGTGAACTTGCATGGAGGATGGGTGGGATCCAACAAGATTTTGTAGGATGTTCCCCTTGTCCCTTAAATTGCTCGGGAGAACTTCCGTGGTACCGGGGGGGTTGCCGGTTTTCTGGTCGCCTTTTTCGGTCCAGCGGGCTTTAAGTGCGTGATACCCGCCGCTATACACCTCAAAAGACTAGAGGGGAGTTATTAGATTTAGTTTGGTAGTCAGCTCTCCGTTTACTGCCTGTTCCTCTGGTGCACTGATGGGTTTAGGCGACTATTTTTTGTTATCCGCTACTTACTGAGATCTGTCCGACACGCTGAATCCAAAAACCGACATGAAACAGTAGATGCATTTTCTTTGGTTATTTATTTAACGTGCAGTTAAAATACTACACTTCATGATGACAGGTGGATACTTGCATTCAGTGGATGCTTAAACTATATTGCATATTATAGTGCGGTCAACAGAAATGATCTGCTCCTCTCTCTCTGACAAACAAAACCTGAATGACAAGCAGGTGTCGGTACTTTGTTTCCCACAGGTTTGAACACGCTGCTTTCTCTTGTTCCCACATGGAGGAAATAGTGCGGCCGTTTCTGGAGTCACCCTCCGAAAAGTGTTTGGATGACTGTACAAGGGATCAGCTGTTTAGGATAGCTGAATATCATAAGTTTGATGTAAGAAGTAAAGAGACTGTGAGGGCCAATTTGAAGGTGAATTTCAGAAAAATTCACGCCGTAAGCTCTGCGTTGGTGCAACGCGGAACCATAAATCAGCCAGTGTACGTCACTGATCTGCGTCCAGCAGTTTCCTGCACCAGCAAGACGCTGCTCTCTGCTGCTCCGTTAACACAAAGTAACCATGGATATTCAGAAGTGGTTCAAGCACAACCACGCCAGCAAGTTAGACAACGGTGGTCATGAGACAGAGACTCGATCTCAACGTGACTGGACCCCACAGGTTATATTTATTTTTGTTATTTATTTTTCTATGTTTTATTTTCTGTTGCTAGATTATCTGATGGGTGAGGTAGCCCAGACTAAATGTAGCCTTTTCTTTGTTCTGCAGCAATATTAGGTACTGCAAAAATGCACTTGAAAGACACTTTAAATATTATTGTTTGACTAGAATCATTCCACTTGAAAAGACTGTCATGTTTAGTGATGGTTTTGAATGCATGTGCACCTCCTCCTCTGATCTGAGATGCACCGCTATCTTTTAGAACCGGCCCTGCAACTCCAAATCACTCATTCTATTTCATTTCACTTTATTTTGTGTATGAGGGACATTATGCATTGATAAACATTTTAAACTGTAAATTTACAGCGCTGTTTGCGGGGTGTTTGGGTTCTGCGAGGGGGCGGAGGCCCCGGGCGGGCCCGCACGTCGCGACCCGAGGCGTCCCGGGCCACATCGGGCCCCATCGGGCCCCTGGCCGGGGTAGTACCGCTCCCCCCGTCCGCCCTGAAGCCCCATGCGTGGAGGAATGTCACGCTTTATTATAATAAAATAATAACTGAACAGCAGGTCTGATTCTGCTCTAAACATGAAAAATAAAACATTAAATACAGAAAAATATTTAGTCCCAAATGATGTTATTATGCCCGTGTGTGACGGAAGGGTATTTCTGCGTGTGTGTGTGTGTGTGTGTGTGTGTGTAAAACTCATGAATCACCCGGAAACTGCTCGCCACTCTTAAACCTTTTCACCCACGGCATCGACGTAAGTAAAGTAAATAATGTTCTTAATATTTTTGTGTTAAACTTCTACTTTAATCATAATCATTTGATTGATTCAAAATCTCAAAATCTTTTTTCTTTTCGTTCTTTCTTTTTTCTAACTGATTACACAAAAATATTTAAGTGATATTTTTAATATAAAATTTTATATAAATTAAAAAAAAAGTAATATTCCACAACTTATAGTTTGGGAAAAATACACTCAAAATGTTCTATTTTCCTCAACTCATAGTCTGTGGGAAATACACTCACAATGTACTGTCTTCCTTTTGGAACTGTTTCTACCCTTTTTCACAGTGAAAATCTGTGTAATCGGTGTAATCTGATTACTATCATGGTAAAAAAATGTAATTTCAAGTCGGTAATTTTATCTATATTATCTGCATGTTTCATCTCCAAATTAAGTGAAATTTAAATCAGTAACATTTACTATTCATTACTTCTCTGAGGTGGAGGGGGGGGTGTTATTCTGGTTATTCTGTTTATTCACACGCACACACACTTGCACACACGAACAACGAACTAACATAAACAAAATAAAGGACAGGATACATTAAAAACAGCAACATGTTGAAAGATCCTCGTGTTCGTTTATCTGGTGCACCAAAAGAAAACCAGGGAACAGAATTCAAGTTAATACAAGCCTTTTATTATATCATGCACAATGTTTTCCCGCCGAAGGTACAATGTCTTCATCAATCAGTCATACTGAAAAAGAGAGAGGTTTTGTACGTTGTAGCAGCCGATGTTGAACATGTTGAACGGTGGTGTGTCAGATGTACAGAATGCTGGAGGGGAACTCCACAAACGTCCCAGAAGAGCCAGGCATCTGATGCACAGTTCTTCATACCTGACCCAGGTCCGGATTTAGCGAGGCCCACTAAGGTGGGCAGACTGAAATGTAGGGTGGGCGATGAAAAAAAAAATTTGGGGGGGTCAAACCCCCGATATGCTATCATCATATCCAGAGGAGGATAAAGGTAGTCATGGGCCCCTAGAATATTTTTTCTCTGGGGGCCCCCCTTATGCATCATGTTCTCCCAGAAAAAAGTTATTTTGTGCCATGTGTAACCTTGTAATCTTGTGCAGGAGCACTCATTTACTATAACAGCCTTTAGTTGTAACAAAAATACTACAGAAAGCCATTTAGAGTACATCTGCAAGCTTAACAAGCCTTAGGCTTTCTGAACCAAGACACATTTGCTGCAGCAGCACACACACACACACACACACACACACACACACACACACACACACACACACACACACACACACACACACACACACACACACACACACACACCACCCTGTTCTATAGCAGAACACACTCTCACAGAGGCACAAATCAAGCAGTGGGGCAGAGGAATACCATTTCAACAAAAACTGTAATACAGCAGCAGCACCTGTGTGTGTGTGTGTGTGTGTGTGTGTGTGTGTGTGTGTGTGTGTGTGTGTGTGTGTGTGTGTGTGTGTGTGTGTGTGTGTGTGTGTGGCAGCAATGTAACAGAACTGCAGCCCAGTAAATAAACACAACTTACTTCCACAGGGATCTCTTTCTTGTTTTCCTGGATGAGAAGTCTTTGATGAGGCTGGTAAAATCCAGTTTTCTAAGAATATCACTCTCAATGCTCATCAAAGACGGTGACTCAGTCTGTTTTGGCCCATTGTGGATCTCAGTTTATTCTTTACAAGTCAGAGATGCCCAGACTTCCTTCACCCCTTCCTCCAGCTCTTCCTCCAGCTCTTCCTCCAGCTCCTCCGGGGGGAGTCCGAGACGTTCCCAGGCCAGCCGAGAGACATAGTCTCTCCAGCGTGTCCTGGGTCTTCCCCGGGGTCTCCCCCCGGAGGGACATGCCTGGAACACCTCCCTAGGGAGGAGGGACATGCCTAGAACACCTCCCTAGGGAGGAGGGACATGCCTGGAACACCTCCCTAGGGAGGAGGGACATGCCTGGAACACCTCCCTAGGGAGGAGGGACATGCCTGGAACACCTCCCTAGGGAGGCGTCCAGGAGGCATCCTTTTTTTAGCTTTGGAATGTTCATTAATAATTGCTTGTCCCTTTTTTCTTTCTCCCGCTGCACTTTACGTTTCTGAGCGCCACTGAGTTTATTGTCGGACATTTTGCCGCTGTAAAGCCTGATTTATGGTTCCGCGTTAAATCGACGGTGTACCCTACGCTGTAGGCTCTGCGTTGGTGTAACGCGGAACCATAAATCAGCCTTCAGATTGACAGGCGACAGCATTGTGACGGAAGAACGACAAATCAAATGAGCTGATTGGATAGAAGTGACCCATGTTTGCCCAATCAGTGCTTTTTTGCTTGTTTATCACCCAATAGTCTGACCAATCCAAGGGCCCCTCCACACGTGGGGCCCCTAAACTGCAGCCTAGGGAAGCCTGTGCATTAATCCGCGCATGATCATATCAGTTCATCTATCTTCTCCACAGTATGCTAACCCAATTGCCCTTCCTGACACTTCCCTCTGCATTTACCCGGGCTTGGGACCGGTGTTCTGCCAATCCTTGCTACCTGCCGAGAAATGCTACTTTGTGTTTCTGCGCATGCGCACAGTCGATTTTCAAAGTTTGATTGCCACACCAATCATTTCTTGCACGATGTAAAATGGATCATATGGGATGTTGAGTATTTGATCCATCAAAATACACTATACCCATGACATGAATTGCATTACACATTGTGAACATTATACGACAAAGAGAGAAAAAAAACAATTCTATCACTTTATTTGATATTTATTCAGTCATTGGCCTTTATTTAACCATGGCAGGTTATTAAGAACACATTCCTATTTACAATGACGGCCTGGCAAGAGACAAGGTTGGGGGGAAAGGAAGTGGCTGATGGAGCGACGCTAACACTGGAGAGACGTGGTCTCTCCTGCTGATTCCTGTCAGTACTCGTGCTGCTGCATTCTGGATCAGCTGGAGCCTATTCAGCAAATTACTTGGACATCCTGCTAACAACACATTACAGTAATCCAGTCTAGAAGATACAAACGCATGAACTAGTTTTTCCACATCACTCTGCAAGAGGATTTTCCTAATTTTTGCAATATTACGGAGATGGAAAAACGCTATTTTACAAACCTGATTAACATATGGTTTAAACGACAAATCCTGATCGAAAACAACACCAAGGTTTCTCACAGTTGCACTGGAAGCCATCGCAACACCATCTAATCCCTTCCTAAGATGCTCTGGACCAAGAATGATAACCTCTGTTTTATCTGAATTTAGAAGCAAGAAATTTCTGGACATCCAGTCCTTGATGTACTCATGTACTCACTCAGACATATGAATTTTCCTTTTTTCTTTTTTCTTAGAATTTTAAAAGAGGTTGGTAAAAGATCATTTTATTTTAAAGCTCCATCAGATTGGAATAATCTTCTCCTCTTTTTGCGTTCTATTACCTCTTTTCATTGTTTTAAGTTGGCATTATATTCTCATCTTAAAACAAATTGCCTATGTTTTTAATTTATTTATGTATTTTTTTGTCCTTTTTTTCTATTTATATGTATTTATTTATTTTTATTTTTTTCTTTTCTCTCTGTTATGTTTTATTTATTTATATTTATCTATATTCTAATTTTCCAACCTTCACCATATAGGCTATATTTATATTTACCTGCATACAGTGCATCTTCTGGCTATAGGAACATAGGCTATGGTTGGCTGTAACAGTTACAGCCAATTTGCCGACTCATGCAAGTTCAATGCTATTAAAGCTCTTTAAACTTTAAATCAAAACATTTTTATTTTTTTGCATATAAAATAAATACATTTCTATGCATTTTAGAAGTTTGGGGATGTCCCTTTTTTTTGGCGCCTGCGCTGCTGAAATCAGGACCTCTCTTATTGTTTAATAAAACCTCAAACTAGCTGAATCATGTGGCGATATTACTAAGGTTTCTTTTTCGTCTTGCATGTATGCAGTTCAGTCAACTGCATACCGACTTTTGAGTGTTACAAACTTATAAATTATGAGCCAGTACAACAGTGTGGGCTGGAGCTGGACTAATCTAAAAAAAACCCCCGTCGTCATAGACTCCTGCGCACATTTGCTCTAGTGGAGTGCGCCTGCGTGGGCGGGGGGATCCCAGGCCAGTGAGGCCACACAACACGATTTCAGCGATTTTCGCGAGCGCCAAAAACAAAGGGACATTCCCAAAACGTCTAAAATGCATAGAAATGTATATATTTTATATGAAAAAACAAAATGCTGTAATAACATTGAACTTTCATGACTAGACAGCCTGAACCTGAGCATGGTCATCGTAAATTAAACAAAGTCTGCATGCATTGGGCAGTTAAACAGAACCGCACCTAAATTAAATGACAAAATGACAAAAGACAAGCAGCTCCTTGTCTTTCAGAACTGTGGTGTGGAACTCTGAACAGGTCTGCTCAAAGTTCAGTGATGAGGAGCTCACTTCATGAGCTCCACTGAGCAAAGCACGATATTTTAAGCCTTTATTTGTTATAATTTTGATTATTTAATTCTTTATTGATTTCATAAAATATTCAATTTTTTTTAGATTTTTTATTTGGGGTTTTCATAAGCTGTGAGCCATAATCATCAAAATTATAACAAATAAAGGCTTGAAATATCTCACTTTGCATGTAGTGGGAAATAATATATTTGTTTCACCTTTAGTTGAATTTACTGAAACGAATTAAGTTTAGCAATATATTCTAATTTTCCGACCTTCACCTGTATATAATAACCAATATATAAGAGCATAATATATGTCCCATATCATACAGTACCATATCAAGCTCAGGGGATGTTTCAGGTATGAGGAACTGCAACAGATGCCTGGATCCTCTGGGATGTTTGTGGAGGTTCCTGCAGCATGCTGCCTGACACACCTCCGGGAGACCTCTGGTTCCTCTTTTAGGACGAGGTGGGGTGTCTGGAGCCTCTGGAGACATCTTATCTTGACTTGACTTTTTTTTTTAAAGCCGCGTGTGGCGGTGCAGTGAGCAGCAGTGAGAGTTTGGCTTAAGGCTTTTCTCCCACTATGGGAGTTTTTACCTGCCATTGTTTATGTAATAATTGCTCGGGGGTCATGCTCTGGGTCTCTGGAAAGCGTCTGGAGACAACTTTTGTTGTATTGACGCTATATAAATAAAAAAAGTTGAATTGAGAGGTAAAGGCTGATTTATGGTTCCGCATTAGACCAACGCAGAGCCTGAAAAGCCATAAACCTACATGTAAGGTGATTGACGGGTTCATGGACGGTGTTGGAAGGTAATGAAGCAGTTAATGATGTCAAGTCTTCATCTTCATTGTGGAGCAAACTAGTAAAAGACCAAAGAAGAGGAGAAACTAACAGCAGATCTGGCCAGAAGTGCCTCTGCAGGCAACGATGTCCTCCAGTTAACCCTCAACAGAGTCATCCCAGAACTGTGGGCAGGTCCCGTGTTGTGGTGCCAACTGCTGAGCTGCTGACGAGTCTCAGAATCACTAACCACCACTTTCTCACTTTCATTTTTATTTTTTATACCCAAATTTTCCGATTGATGTAAACTTCCAATGACTAAATGTGGCGTGACTGAGCGTCTTCTCGTCCTCCATCGTATTGATGGCCGTCTTCTCCTCCGTCTCTGCAGATGGACGCCATCTGCTTCAGCTCATCTCGGGCAGCTGCTGAAAACGCCACCAATCTCTATGACGACGGCACCAGTAATGGAAGTTTGTGGGGAAGGAACCTGCCGACCCCCCTACCTCCCTGCTCCTCTCCCCCCCCCTCCAACTCCACCTGTCACCTCTGCCTGGACCAGACGGTCCACATCGTGTGCCGTGGCCTGGAAGACGGCTACAAACTGGTGTTGGAGGGTCTGGGACTCCCCATAGACATGGAAGAGAGCGGTAAGTCAGCTGATCGATGATTATTGGCCCTCTGGGAGCCACCGGGGGCCCGACGCCGTGGCCCGGTGGACCCGCCTGTAAACTAACGCTGAGCTGTTCTCTGTTCCAGACTGCCCCCCCGCTGACGGTGAGCATCTCCCATCCTCCTTCACACACGACTGGAACAAACATCACGCCATTAATCCCCCAGAGACACGACATTAAAGTCGAGGCAGAAGCTGCTTTTACATATGTTGTGCCACAGGGTAGCCGGCACTGTTCCAGTTATCAAGAGTTATTAATAATTTTATTCAACAATTATTAATAATTAGTAAAATAAACTATTTATCAAATTGAATTATCAAAATGATTTAATCCTCGTGGGGCACCACCTGGTTTTCCAGGAAAAATGATAACTGTCTTACACAGGAATCAGTCTCAAAATGTATTATTACTCTGCAGAATAGCAAATCTTATATTATCCCTTACAGAATAATGGTTAAAGGCGTTAGTTCGGCTCTAGCTCTGTCAAACAGCCATTGTGACAAGAATATGTGTAAAATAGACGAGGACGACTTCTTTCAATCAGAAATGTATTTACACCAGTGTCAAGCAGTTGGTAAAACAACACTTCAAATAAAGTCTGATGGCTCACATACGTAAACAGCAACATAAATTATATAATGCAAAAAGTTCCAGTCATCCGTGTGGGGTGTGACTATTGTGTGTGTGTGTGTGTGTGTGGGGGGGGGGGTTATGTTTTATGTAAAGCGCTTTGAGTTGCATTTTTTATTTTGTATGAAAAGCGCTATACAAATAAAGAGTGATTTGATTTGAGCCGCTGGTGTCAGCTGATGGTGCAGATGTTGAGCAGCTGTGGTCTCCATCTGATCGTGTCTCTCATCTCCTCTGTTGGACAGATCACAACATCAGAACCTTCACACTTCAGCCCTGCGGTCGTCTCCGGGATCGTCCTCCTCCTCCTCTTCCTCCTCCTCCTCATCATCATCGGGGGAGTGTTCTTACGGAGACGTTGCAGCAGGAAGACGGTGGGTGTTCTCTCGTCTCCACGTCACCTGGACGACACTTCAGTGTGTAAATACAGTAACTGTTTCAAATGTTGTGGTGTTGTAGAACCTCAGGACCAGCGTGATATAAGGGCTCGGGGGGGGGTCGTCCAACAGCTGCTGTGAGTCATCAGAAACATCCACACTTCATCTTCCATCCCCCCGTTCCCTCCTCGGTAATTAACGTCTCTGCTGCGTCACAGACCTCGGACGTCGACCCGGGACATCTGACGCGGAGAGGACATCAGTCCGTCCCCCAGAACTTACTCTGATCTTATTGTTTTTTATCTGATGGTTTTATCGTCGCAGTGTCAGAGAACTGAACCAGCACCCAGACCATGAAGAAGAGCACCCTCCGGTGGGACAAGATGGAATTACAGCCTCCCGGCTGTCCCCCACATGAACACCATCTCTGGGTCTGCTGTAAAAAGCTTGTGGTCAGGGGGGTTGTTATTACATAGGGTGGCTTTAAAGGAGCAATGTGTAACGTGAGGCCTAAACTGAAATCCAGGGGGGGGGGGGCGTAATCACATGGTTGGTTTAAAAGTCACTTCACCCCCAAACACCCCTGAGCAGAAAGGGGGACCGGGCCTCTGCAGTACCGATCCAGGTTCTGGACCGAGCTGCACTTTGCCGGCTGCTTTTAAATCTCATCTTGAAACTCATTTTTATTCACCAGCATTTAACTCACCGTGATTGTTTTATTATGGGCATGCCAACATAATATGGGCTGTCCAAAACGGCCGTAGCCTAACTAATTTTGATGCTAACGGAAATTTGGTCGCTTGTTGCGCGGCAATGCGATATTGTAGAGACATTGATCCAACATTAAAAGAGTCGGGACGATGTGGACTACAACATATTGAGGTCTCATTAGGGTGTTGTTTACAGCTTTTGAGAAATTTAGAGCCATATAGTCCCATTCTATCCTACGGGACTTGTTACCACGGCAACAAAAACCTATGCATTTGTATGGGGGATCATATGAACGACTCGTCCGTTACTGCGTCCTGAACCGCAACCTGCACCCAGGCATGGCAGATATCATTACATGCGTCTCCATCGTGCCTTGATGGCTATTACTTTTCTTCGTCAAAGGTGTTACCGTGGCAACGCTGGATGCCAGAAAGTTAAAAAAAATGGCGAAAATTCTGACGCTCATTGCTCGGCCGAACTTTATTGTAGAGACATTGTTCCAATTTCCAAAGACTCGGTTCGCTTTGGCCTAAACGTTAATTAAACCTCAATGTGCCAATTATTACCGTTTTTGCTATATTTCACTTTATATTTTATTTTTAATTACATTTTTTTTTTATCGCTTGTTGCTAGGCAACAGGTTATCGTACAGACATAATTTCAGCGTTGACAAACCAGGGACGCGTTCTTGTACAGCATATTTTTGTCTCATGATGCTGGCAATTACGATTTTTGAGATATACAACTATGCTAATTTTGATGGCAGTCAAAATGGCCCTTTGGGCTATTTTGCTAGCATTTCGCTCGCTAGCATTTCGCTTTTTCCGGCCCGTTTATGTTTTATGTTTTACGTTGTTTTTGTTTTCCCTTCGCTCTTCCGGCACTTTGGTCAGCTGTTGTTGTTTTTAAAGGGCTTCATAAATAAACTTGACTTGACTAACTGATCCCCCCACCACCACCAACACCACCACTACCACTACCCCCTTAACTTCACTAAAATGTCAGCACTGATTTCTCCTTGTGATGTTTCTAAGTTTCTGGTATTTCAACCCTCAACCCGACACATTGCTCCTTTAATGTAGAGTTTGAAAACAAAGAACTGAAAGTTCCTAGTGCTCCAAATGTGACTGAATAAAACTGGATTAATAACCTGGTGTTGTTCTTACCTGCAGCTTTTACAGATCTGACATCGGAACAGGTTAAAAAGTTCTCTGATTTTAAGTGAAACCTTTACATTTAGTTTATAAACGGGGTGAACGTGGGCGGGTGGTACCAGGTGGTTCCTCTGAGGTCTCGGGGTCACGGGGACCAGCCGGAGCGGGTCCAACACGGTCAGATCCTCCAGCCTTCTGATGCCGGTCCTGACACTACAACTCCCAGCATTCCTCAGTTTCCACCTCAGATCTGATCTTTGGTTTGAGGAGAGAAAAAGCTGCTTGAGTCTCGACGAGGCTGCTGAAGGTCGGGTTGAAGGTTGAAGGTCGAGCTGAGCAGCAGCCTTCATTCTGACTGATTGATTGATTGATTGATTGAGGTGTGCCGGCCTGATCCCGAAGGTTCACAGATCCTAAAGTCCCGTGAGTCGATGACTTTTCACCACATTTATACCTTTTATTGAGGTTTTCAAGGCGTCTGGTTGACAGGTTGAAGGTCTGAAGACCTTCAACCTGAAATAAATAAATATTAAATAAATTATTAAATTAAAACTTCAAAATGACATAAATATTAAATAAAAAACTTCAAAATGAAATAAATAAATATTAAATAAAAAACTTAAATTAAATAAATATTAAATAAAAAACTTCAAAATTAAATAAATATCAAATAAAAAACGTCAAAATTAAATAAATAAATATTAAATAAAAAACGTCAAAGTTAAATAAATATTAAATAAAAAACTTAAATTAAATAAATATTAAATAAAAAACTTCAAAATTAAATAAATATCAAATAAAAAACGTCAAAATTAAATAAATAAATATTAAATAAAAAACTTCAAAGTTAAATAAATATTAAATAAAAAACTTAAATTAAATAAATATTAAATAAAAAACTTGAATTAAATAAATATTAAGTAAAAAACTAAATTCAAAATTAAATAAATAAATATTAAATAAAACTAAAACTGAAATAAATAAACCAATCCGAGTCATAAATACCCATCAATTAGCACGTTCGCCTTTTACAGACGCACGTCTCTATTTTCTGGATGCAAAGTCATCAATGAGGTCGAAAACTTCTAAACAACATAAATTGATATCAAACTATAGCCAAGCTTGGTCGGAGTTCAGACACATCATCAGAGTAACTGCAGGTGCTGCGTCTCGTTAAAGCATCTCATTGGTTCAACAGTTCTGATTTAACATTATGACCTCCTTTGTTGCTTGTTTGATAGAATCTGTCCCTGAGAGACGTTTCCATCGACTCCCACAAGGTTGAGAGAGATGTTCCTGGAGTTTGGTTGCGTTCAAGAAAGAAAGATATTTCAGAGAAGATAAAGTTAGTAACATTTTCATGAGAAAGTGGTAAGTTATTAAAGCCCAGGGGTAGTTGGTGTGAGGTATATAGAGTCATCAACAAGGTTCTTCTCGTTTGTTGGGGTTATTTAAGGATGGAAGTGTTTACGCGGGGGCAACTACCTCCAACACATTATATGACAACGGCTTTTTCTCATTTTAATTTGTATTTATTTGTTTTGAAAGGACGTAAAGCGGTAAGTTCCGTCTAATTATTGGACAGTAACAGGACAAACATTGAGAAGAGTTTTCCACTCAAGAACTGGACCCGTTAACAAGTTCACTCACAATATAAAAAAAATAATAGGAAAACGGGCTAAATTGTCTTTTATCAGGTTTATAGACTGATGGACACTTATAGGAGGATTACAGACTAGGACCCCAAGAACTCAGGGACTGCACCCCCTTCCCTTGTCCACTACCTCACCTATACGATTCACCAAGTCGCTGCTGCCATCTAGTGGTGAAGTTCGGGATCGCGCTACAGGAAAGTTGATGAAGTGCAGGTGGAAATCTACGACGGAGTATTAGGCCCAAACTAAGACAAAAAAATTACGAGAATAAAGTCATAATATTACGAGAATAAAGTCGTAAAATTACGATAATAAAGTCGTAATATGATGAGAATAAAGTCGTAAAATTACGAGAATAAAGTCATAATATTACGAGAATAAAGTCGTAAAATTACGAGAATAAAGTCATAATATGATGAGAATAAAGTCGTAAAATTACGAGAATAAAGTCATAATATTACGAGAATAAAGTCGTAATATTTTTAGAATAAAGTCTTAATATTACGAGAATAAAGTCCTAATATTAAATATATTATATATATAACTTCACAAGATGCTGCTCAATACTCCTAATTTTAACACAGGGAGAAGACTGCTCTTCCTGTTAGTATTCTCATAAATTACCACTTTATTTTCATAATATTACGACTTTATTCTCATAAATTATGACTTTATTCTCGTAATATTACGACTTTATTCTATTACGACTTTATTCTCGCAACATTACGACTTTATTCTGGTAAATTTACGACTTTATTATCATTATATTATGACTTAAACTTGACGCTCGGTACTCATTCTCTTGTTGTCATGAAAGAAAACCTGAACACATGAGAAACTCCTTTCACAAGTGCTTGTGGATGCATAAGAAGAGTTAGAAACTGCGGATAATCTGAGGAATTGTGACAGTTTGTGTGTGAAAGATTTTTGAAAGACACGAGACGGCAGAAAAGGCGCGGTTGCGAGTGATGGCCACAAGAGGGCGCCAAAGCCCACACAAAAGGCTATAGAGGAGAAAATCAGAAGGCTGAAAGGAGAAAGAAGGGAAAAATCGGTTAATTTAACCAAACACAAGAACGACTTGGAATAATTGATGCAAAGTGAACACAATGTTAAATTCATAACAGATGCATTGTTTGTGTTTGAAAGATGCCTTGGGGAACTTGAAAGGCTTAACGAAGAAGTGTGTGAATTATTTGATGAAGAAGAAAAGCAATCAGATCAAGATGCTTTTGAGAAAAGACATTCAGAACTGATACTGTTCTTACAACAACTGAACAAGTGGATTGCAAATGTGCTTAGAGACCCTCAAGAAGAGTATGATGGTGTTAAGCCACAACCTGAAAATCCATATTTCTTTAGTAAACTTACTAAAGTAAACACCCAGTCCAACCGAGTGGTAAACTTTATCAGAGTTTACATGCTGCTTGTAAATCACCCTGAAATCTTACGTGCGATGAGTAAAAAAACAGAAAACCACCCACCAAGGACTGAGGTTGTGTATTTTTGTCCCTGCAGGAGTTTCTCCTGCTCTTCCTCTAACCAAACACACGGTGGCGCTGACGCATAACCAGACCAGCTACTCACACGGAGGTTTTTCAAAATAAATGCTCAAACAGGAATCAGAATTAAAACCAAGATTCAAATATTTTGTTCAAAGAAATATAACAGAATTATTTATGAACATTCATACTGAGGAAGGATGCACTGAAATTATCATTGGGAATAATAAAACAAGCATAAATCTACATATTTACACGGACAAATCTACAAAATCCTCAAATCTGTGCAGACCTGTGTGTGTGTGTGTATATATATAATTCATATATATATATATATATATATATATATATATATATATGTATGTATGTATGTGTATATATATATGTATGTACATGTATATGTATATATATATATATATATATATATATATATATATATATATATATATATATATATATATATATATATATATATATTTATGTATGTGCATATATTTATGTATGTGTATATATATATATATATATATACATAAATGTGTGTGTATATACACACATAAATGTATATACGTACATATATGTGTGTCTGCACCTGTACGATCAAGCACTCAGAACAGAGACAGTGGGTCAGTGCTCACTTTGTACAGTTTTGTATTTCATTTCAAACTTGAAAGAAAAAGAGAAAAAAATCCTGGTATGAGAGGAAAACCAGAATCATAACGATGCTGTTACCGGTACGGCATTTGTTTTTCCCAGAAAAGTTCTTTCCTGTTTACAAATGTTCCTTTCTATGATGAGCCCTTTCACCATGTTTACAGCGCTACTGATCAGGAACCACTTTCAGTCTGACGTCTGAAGAAACTCTCTCAGCTCCTTATACAAACAACCGGAAATCCAAGAGAGAGAAGAAAAACCCTTGTGTTTGAAAAGACTCACGTCGGGAGATCCTGGCACTTAACGATATTTGAATATTTGACTTCATATCTCCTCGGGGAAACATGTGGTTGGTCCGATTTATACGGCAAAATACATATCTAGAACTACAGTACAAGGGAGGTAACAGGAAGGAGGTCCATCAACGGACAGGTTGTTGGTTCTCCGGCCCCAAACAAGCATCCTGAGCCCCGTTTTCCATCAGCGCTGTACAGCCCTGGTCCAGAACCAGCCCTGGTCCAGAACCAGCACTGGTCCAGAACCAGCTCTGGTCCAGAACCAGCTCTGGTCCAGAACCAGCCCTGGTCCAGAACCAGCTCTGGTCCAGAACCAGCACTGGAACCAGTTTGGTGGAAAAGGGGTATCTGAGACTGTAGACTGGTCCCTCAGGTCCGAGTCCCGTACATGTTGTTTGGGTTGCAGTTCCTCTGGTTTGAGTCTGATAAAGGCCAAAATATATGATCTGTTTTTGGACAAAATTTTTCTTTGTTCTATTTTACTGCTTGTTTAAACTTTAAATCATGCTTTTATATATCTACTATGATGTTTTAATGTCTCTGTAAAACCCCTTCATACACCTTGTTGGTGAATTGTGCTATACAAACATACTTGCCTTGCCTTGTTTTGCCTTGCCTTGGCTCGTGCTTTGCCTTGCCTTCCCCCCCCCCTTGAATCCCCTTCCCTTCCCTTGTTTTGCCGCCCCTTGCCTTCCTTTCCCTTCCCTTGAATCCCCTTGCCTTGCCTTGCCTTGCCTTCCCTTGAATCCCCTTCCTTTGCCGTGCCTTCCCTTCCCTTGCATCCCCTTGCCTTGCTTTGCCGTGCCGTGACTTGCCTTCCCTTTCCTTCCCTTGAATCCCCTTGCTTTGCCGTGCCTTCCCTTCCCTTGCATCCCCTTGCCTTGCCTTGCCTTGCATTGCTTTGCCGTGCCGTGCTGTGCCATGCTGTGCCTTTCCTTTCCTTTCCTTTCCTTTCCTTTCCTTTCCTTGCATCCCCTTGCCTTTCCTTTCCTTTCCTTTCCTTGCATCCCCTTGCCTTCCCTTGCTTTGCATTGCTTTGCTGTGCCTTGCCTTCCCTTGCATCCCCTTGCCTTGCCTTCTGTTTGTTCAGAACAGAATTCCTCAGACCTGTTCATGTTCATGATCGACTTTCATCCCTACATGACTTACACTTTAAAGTGTTTCCAGGTGATTAGTGAGCAAACATTTCCAAGGTTTACCGCAATTTCAGGAAGAAAAGAATAATAATTTTGATGTCTTTTTTCCAACTGACAGCCACTAAAATTACATTTTTGTGTATTATTGAATTAAAGGTTTGTGTATTGACTTCTGCACTGCAAAAACCCATTTCTAAGAAAGTAAAAATAAGTCATGGTTCAAGAACTTTACCTTACTTTTTCCATCTCATGGTTAGAAGAATTCTAGTCAGGACATTTAGCTTAGCTTAGCCCACCGGCAGAGATATTATTCAGTTTGACGAGGTTGAGGCTTATTTCTAGGAGGGACATGCTGTAATGTTCAGCTCAGCCAAAGTGGCAGGAAAACAACCCATCATGCACTGGGGCGTGCATCACATAAGTGATGTTTCCATCAGGGCTGTTCCTCCGGGAGCCGGTCCCTCCCTCGAGGAGGTACATGAACGTACTCAGAGTACACATTAGCGTTATGTAAGATTGTTATTCTTAACTGTTGCATGTTAAAGTCATTTATTAATGTTTATGAACATTTTCTTGGTGGAGCTAAAAGGGCGGGGGGATGCGGTTCTGCTGATGTCATCCTACCAAGACCTCTCTTTTTTGCTGAAAAGCCTTGTATTCACTTTGCACACACACAGTTATACAGACATACACACCTGTTCACTCACCTGCATACTCACCCCAGCGTTTCAGGGACAGATAATGGCAGTAGCCTAATCTTGATTCAGTTTTTAGAGACCTGGACTGGTTGCTCTTTGTGTCTCTGCTTGTTCCCGTTTCTGTTTGTTTGTTTTCTCTTTTGCAGATTGAAAAGACTTGTGTGGCCGTTGTGTGTTTTCCTGTTTCTCTGATTTCAGACTTGCAACGGGTGCCCCCCCCCCCCCCCCTCCAATGTTTCCAAAAAAAAGAAGAAAGCTTCATACCATGATGAGAAAACTGGTTTATAGGTTTCTGGCTTGTTATTGCTGGTAGTATTAAGAAAAAAAAAACAACTAAAGATGTTTTCATCTATCTTCAAATTATTGCTGCAACTCCTGCTCCTGTTGTGAAAATAGTCAAATAGTCAAAATTAGGCGAATGAGACACCTCCTGGAAACTCGTTGCCCAGGACACACAGGAGATATTACACTTCATCTGGTTTGGGAGCAGGGCCGGCCCAAGCCTCCATGGTGCCCTAAGCTAAATGTGATTTTGGAGCCCTTTATTACTGCCAATAATACTGATTATTGATCATTCACACACCCACTATAAACATATTTCATGTTCTTCCCTGTCGTTACAAATACACTTGTAAAACTAGATGTAAGAACTTTTTGTTGTAGTTATATTGTAATCCACAGGGATTAAGACCATGGAAGAGACAACAGATTAACAAACCTGCAGAAAAATCTTTCAATTAATATTGATCAAAGTCAGCAACTACTGGCCAAATAGAGAAGCAACAGATAAAAGGTCAGAGAGCTGCACAGTTGCAGCAGAGTTGTTTCCATCATCCTGTTGTCAGCCTGGCATGTTTTTACCATCTATGGTTTTTAATCTGAAATGGAGCAAATTCAGCTCCCAGCTGACTTTTCATCAGCGCCGACACAAACAAACAAACAAAAAAAAAGCGTTGCCGCTTGAAGCTTCTTTCACTCTCATTTTTTAACTTGATATTGAACACAAGCCACAGACCCAGCAGCACATCTATCATCTCCTCCAGGTTCTACATCTTTAGTGTTGTTGTCTTCTTCCTTTAGATACACAAACAAATACATCTCAGCAGCTTTGCTCCAACCTCCTACTTCTGATCTGGGTGTCTAAAAACAAACAAGGACAAGGCGAGTGGAGGCGAGACGCTCTGAGTAGTTACTAATATAAAAGCACCATAAGCGGCTGAGTCGGGCTGTGATGTCATCACACTACAGGCCACCGATTGGTCGGGGGGTTGGAGTCAGACGTCTGAGTCAGGATGTGACATCAGAGAAAGAGACTCTGACAGATTCTGGTTCATTTTATTCCACCAGCAACGGCAGAAGAAGTTTGTTTCATGATCCAACTCTGAAGGTCAGATGTTCATAAACCTGGTGCTGAGGAGAGAATTAAAAAGGGATCTAGACGGGCGATAAGGAACTTAAACTTTATTTATTTGTATAGCGCCAAATCATACAATATAAAATGCAACACATGGTGCTTTACATGCAGAATAAAATAACAATAAAAAACACAATTTAAAACATTCCATACGACCCCACCCCCCACGCGTACACACACACTCACTCACACTCATATACATGTGCACACACTCACACGCCCACACCCACACACACACACACACAATAAGTGGACTGGTGACATGGCTTAGCACTAACGATCCAGGTGAGGAAAACACTACCTATGGGTGGCCGTCCACACCGAGAGGCATCACCGACCACGACCACCAGAAGCATCCCCACAGAGACCCCCCCAACCCGGACAGACCAGGACAGACCCCACACAGAAGGTGGAGTCCCCCCCCCAGCCACCCAGGCCTGAGGGATCCCCATGACGACACCCCCATGGGCGGAGCAGACACACCTCCCAGTGTGAACGACCCCCCTGAGGAAACACTGGAGCTAAAAACTAAAAGATTAAAAGAAAGTAAGAAATGCCTAAAAGTGTAAAATTTTAGAGAAATATATATAAAACTTATGATGAATAATAAATAACATAAAGTAAAAAGTCACTAAAATGGATTAAAGTTTTAGAGATGATAAAAGAGCTAAAGAAGTACACACAATACATAGCTAAAAACACTAGGTAAATGAGATCAGATAAAAGCCAAACTAAAAAGGTGTGTCTTGAGCCTCCTTTTAAAAATATCAACATTCTCTGCGGCCCTGAGGTTCTCTGGCAGGCTGTTCCATAAAGAGGGGCCATAATGGCTGAATGCAGCCTCACCGTGGGTTTTGGTCGCGGTTCGGGGAATGGTTAAAAGGCCGGTGCCAGAGGACCTCAGGGTCCGTGAGGGTTGATACAGTAAAAGCAGATCAGATAAATAAGATGGCTCAAGACCGTTAAGACACTTAAAAACCAGTAAAAGAACCTTAAAATCAATCCTGAAACGGACGGGGAGCCAATGCAGCGATTTTAAAACAGGTGTAACGACCAGATCTACCAGGAGCTCTGTCACTTCATAGCTGCTCGCGACTCCCAACAGACTTTGCAGCAGCAGAGACAAACTAAAGACATTAAAAAGCCGCTTGAAGCTTCTCTTTCTCTCCTTTTGAACTTGATATGGAACACAAGCCACAGATCCAGCAGCACATCTATCATCTCCTCCAGGTTCTACATCTGAGTGTTGTTGTCTTCTTCGTTTAGATACACAATCAAATACGTCACAGCAGCTTCGCTCCAACCTCCTACTTCTCATCCAGGTGCTGAATTGTTATGGAAAAGAAACCAGGACGAGTTGAGATGAGTAGGTGCTGGTGGAAAAGTGCCAATACTGTCACAAGTGGAAAAGCCAGGTGGAGTGCATCTTCCAGGGACTTATTTGTGCTTATTAAAGGAATTTGAGGACGTAATTTCACTGTGGGAAGTTTCTGCTCATAATCGCAGCACTGCTGTACTCATGATGCGTTTGCTGACACTTATTAACCAAAAAGTGCCTAAATAATACGTATATGCAGCCATAATATTCACTTGTTGATTTGCAACACACAAGACAGTTTTTCCACTTTTAGACCCAGAGAGAGATGCTTAAATGTTTACATACAGTAGCAAAGACGAGTTTAGATGATTAAAATCAGAAAAATTTATAAAAAAGCTTAAATCCAATGTTTTTTTTTGGTCTCCAATTTCAAATGAACCCAAAGCCACAGGATAAGATGCTCGTGTGCTTTGCACTTAAATGAGATGTTGAATGATTGGTTAGAGGAAAACGGCTCGAAATAGCTTTTCCCATCACAAAGAGCGCCGCCATGACGACGGAAGCCTAATGCTTCAAATTACACACCCCATGACGTGCTAATGGGACACACACACACACACACACACACACACACACACACACTAGTAAATGCTCGTACAATTTAAGTGGAATCTCCTGACTGAGACAGCTTGACGCACAAAGATTGAATGTCTTTATGTATGGTGAATCTTTCTAAGTGGGTCCGTCTTAACAAACCACTGCATGTGGAAATCCATATGTTTTACGTGACAGTTAAGCTGAATGTCAATTTTCATCAATTTTCAATCAATTTTCACTGTGATTTCTTTTAAAGAAAGACAAGAAGTAATCTTAAAAGCATATTCGCACCAGACAGTCATTCAAATTGTGTCCAATTTCAAATGGCAAAAGTAAATTAAAAAAAAAGAAAAGGGAACTCCACAACAACATAATTTTAAAAATATATAAAAAGATACATTTTTCAGTATGGATTTAAAAAGAGCAATGTGTGTAGCACTAATACCCCTTTTCCACCAAACAGGTTCTGGTTCTGGTTCTAGTTCTAGTTCTGGTTCTGGTTCTGGTTCTAGTTCTGGGCCAGTGCTGAGTTTGGAACCAGGCTTTCTGTTTCCACTGACAAAGAACTGACTCCGGGTCAGAAGAACCGGTTCCAGAATAGCACCAACTCTTTGCTGGTCTAGAGCAGGGGTCGGCAACCCAAAATGTTGAAAGAGCCATATTGGACCAAAAACGCAAAAATGTAATATGTCTGGAGCCGCAAAAAATGAAAAGTCTTGTATAAGCCTTAGAATGATTTTCTTTCATTATACACTTCGAGAAAAAAGTCGAAATGTCGAGAAAAAAGTCAAAACTTCGAGAAAATGAAAATTGAAATGTCAAGGTTAATGTTGAAGTACAATCTTGAGAAAAAAAGTCGAAATGTCGAGATTAAAAAGGAAAGGAAAAAGGAAGAGAAAAGGGAAAAAAGAAGAAAAAGGAGAAAAAAAAGAAGAAAAAAAGAGAAAAAAAGGGAAAAAAGAAGAAAAAAAGGAAAAATAAAAAGGTCAAACATTTTTGAAAAAGCTCCAGGAGCCACAAGGGCGGCGCTAAAGAGCCGCATGTGGCTCTAGAGCCGAATGCTGATCCCTGGTCTAGAGGAAAGAACCGCTTACGTAAGCGGAGGGGGTGGAGTTATTAAAAGGAACCCTGGCTATTAAGACATGTAGGTCTTAAAAGATAAATGTTGGTATCAATTATAACAATGTGATATAAAAAACCTTTTTGATGTCTTCGTTTTTATAAAATTTGAAAATATAATTTAACTCGTAGGTCGCCATTGTTGTTTACATTCTGGGTAGTGACGTCAGACGGTGGCTCCTGCTAACCCCCGTCCACTGTTTTGACACCGAGAAACAGATGAAAACACAGCTAAACAGGTGACGGCGCACCAGAAACACAGATGAAAACACAGCTAAACATTAAGGTGACGGCGCACCTACAAAAAAGTAAAAAAAAAAAAAAAAAGTGCCGCACCATAAAACATGAACTACAAAAACACCATAAAACTCAGATAGACTAACCGACCACACGTTTCAACTAGCAGATAGCCGATGCTACAATAAAAACCCTAGACAGATCTGGTGTTATTAAATTAAATAAAGATGTTCTTGCCTGTGTGACGCGAAGTCTGCGCCTCACATTTCGTCAAAGTCCCGGGCCAGTCCCCTCAGCCTCTGGTCTGTCATCACCCAGCACCGAAGCCGGTTTTAGGGGGGGGCAAAACGTGCATATTGCCCACCGGCGTCTCCATCCCGGCGGCGGCGAGAGCGGATGGCGGATGGCGGTGCGCTGCAGGCCCTAAAGCCCCGGCTACGCCGTCTACGGCGTAGGCTATGCAGGCTACGGCGTAGCCTACGCCGTCTACGCCGTAGGCTACGCCGTAGGCTACGCCGTAGGCTACGCCGTAGGCTACGCCGTCTATGCAGGAGCCTAATGCACTGGTAAGATGCGCACGACATTGATCATTTTTGCAGATCTCTCGTGCATCACAGAACTTTGATCCAGTTTGCCTGAACCGAGACGTCTATGGGCTCCCTCGTCAGCCTCCACGGCCGGGAGAGTGCTGCTCATCTATGTTTTGGATACCTGTCCCAGTTAAACTAACGCGGCTTATCTTCCCAGAGCCACCGTTGTACGTCATCGCCCCCAGAATGCATTGCGCAGGTAAAACATGGCGCCTCCCGCAGGTCAAAATATGTGATAAACATTGTAGATTTTTAAAGCAATTAGATTATTTTATGTGTTTCTAACAACATATTTTAGTATAAGAGAACAATTGTGGCTAATTAGGGACTACATGTCTTAATAGCCAGGGTTCCTTTTAAGACCAACGGCAACAGCAAGACTGGGAGACGGAGACATTTTCAAATAACAATGAATGTGGATGCACAGATGGCACAATTTGACCCAGTATTGAAAGAGCACCTTAACCGTGTCCAAAAAAGCACCTCTGGTTACACCACCTACCTCAGTCACAGCATACAGAACAAAGTGGTTAATATGATGAGCAGCAAGATCACTTCAGAAATGGTGAGGGAAATCAAGCAGGCAAAATATTTCTCAGTTATTCTTGACTGCACACCAGATATTAGCCTCATTGAACAGATGTCAGTTGTTATTCGTATAGTATCAATGACGGAGGAGAAGCCCTCCATAAACAAGTATTTCATGGGTTTTGTGGAAGCAGAGGCGTCTACAGGTCAGCATTTGGCATCTGTGCTTCTAAAGAGGCTGGAGGAGCTGAAAGTGCCTTGTCAGGACTGCCCAGGACAGGCATACGATAACGGTGCAAATATGAAGGGGAAAAACAAGGGCGTCAATTTTGCAAATTAACCCCAGAGCTCTTTTTGTGCCATGTGGGGCATATACCCTTAATTTGGTTGTGGCTGATGCTTCCAAAGCTTCCTCGGATGCCTTGAATTAGTTATACACCCTATTTTCAGCCTCCACATAGAGATGGGCCATACTGAAAAAACATGTGGACTGACACAAGGTGGGAAAGTAAAGTGAAGAGTGTTGAGAGTGTTGAGTGTTTTCTGCTGCAAACATCAGTGTGGCCGGACTGCACCTCAGACTGTTTACTTCCCTTCAGGTACTTCCTTCAGCGTTATTTACCACAGATGTATTTCTGCTTTTCGGAGCAAGATAAGGCCTGACAGGCAATCACTGATATTAACAACACGTGGGAGGCACAATAAACCATATCTGCCCTGACAACATCATAATAGGAAGAGGTTCCTCTTTCGCTTCATGTGATATGAAACCTTGAGTCTTGTTATTAGAGAGCGTGTCCCAGTTTAGCAGCTGCAGCTGCAGCCACAGCGGCGTGTAGATGCACGTCCTAATCATGTCATCTCTGGTTTCTGTGTTTTTAGGTCAAATTTGGGATTTATTTGTTGTCGCTGAATGCTCTTTCTTTTTTTTTTTTTTTATTATTATCATATAGAAGAGTATTAAGGCCAGGCAGGAGAAAAATAAAAATAATATTGTAGAGGAGGAAGATTTTTTTTTACATTATGCTCTCGAAATGTCGAGAAAAAAGTTGAAATGTCGAGATTAATGTTGAAGTACAATTTCGAGAAAAAAGTCGAAATGTTGAGAAAAAAGTGTGTGATGAAGCCTGACTTCTGTACTTCTGAAAATGACACTCCTGGGATGAACTTTGTGTTCCCAAGTCCAGGAAATGATCTGATCCCAATTACAAGAATGAGTGAAATGGTCAACCAGCTCCAGGTTCTGATTCGGTGCTTTAGAAATAAAGCTGAATGGAAATGAATGAAAGTGAAAATGTTAAAGGAGCATGAGGCAGGATGGAGGCAGGATTTATGAAAAGAATTTGTATACGTTTTAAGTTTTCTAGTAATAATGTCAGATGAAGCGTTCCAAACCAAAAAGGATGATTCCTCTAGTGTATCTCTCCGTTGCCTTGAACAGGCTGAGTGCTGCAAAATGTGCTGCAATTGTGACCGGAATTTCCCGCGCTGTCCTGCGGATGTGACGTCACATGACGCTGCATGCACGTTCTCCCCGTTCTCCCGTGCCGGCTTCACTGTTGGCTGCAGTACCCCCGACGGCCGTCGTGGTGAAGGGTGGCGCTAGAGAGTCTCATTTATTAAAAGGAGCCTCATGCTCCTTTAAACCGGACTCTCTGTTGACTCCTCACATCTCAGCCTCATACAGTATTGGCTTTCACATCTCTTTTAGCAAGACATCGTATCCTACTTTCATGGACATCCCCCAAGTCTCCATCTATTACTCTTTGGCTTAGTGATGTTATGTTTTTTTCTCAAATTGGAAAAGTTGAGATATTCAGTAAAAGGCAACTCAGCTAAATTTCTTCATAAATGGCAAGTTCTTCATAGATTATTTTAACTCGTTGAAGACTCTACCCACAGATTAGGTTAGGTTTTGTGTGTTAGCAAAAAGAAAAAAAAGGGACAATGTATAATGTATAATGTGCATCTTTGATTATATGTATCCATATTATCATTATATGTTGTTTTTTCTAAAAAGATCAATAAAAAAAGAAGAAAATGTTAAACCCACTTTCTTGGCATTTTGTCCCTTTCATATAAACTCTTTGGAAGCCGTGGCTCGGCTCGCATCCCCCTCTCACAATTTGAGAGCATTTCCCAATAACCACAAGTTCACGTCTCGTTGACAAAGAGACAAAACATTTAATCATCCTCTAAAAATGTACAATTATGCAAAAATGCATGCAGGCAGTTGTTCAGAAAGCCTCCCAAAGACAACAGAGAGCACTTAACCCCGACATGGATAAACGGTACCGGGCCCACAAACACTCGGGTCTTTGGCGACTCATCGGTCCTCGGGCTGAGATCAAAGCCGGGGACGAGGGCGATCATGCACCGGCGTCTGATACCTGCATGCTAGTCCTCACGTAGCCTCATCAGCCCATTATGAGCAGACAGGAATCCTGTAAACATTCACAGCAGCAGCTCTTTGTACAATCACTGCGAGTTCTGCACCACGGGTCATTTAGCCGGGCCTGGAGAATTCTGCTCCGATGTTTGGGTTCGCCATGCTCCCTTGTCACTGAGTGCTTAATGCAACCCTTTAACGGGAGGCAAACAGATTCATCAGCCGCACCAGAGGAAAACACCTCCATTTCACGGGTTGGGACATTTCCTCCAGAACAAGTTGTCAGAACCTGATGCTCATTTCATGTTCTGTTACAGCAGGCTGCCGCCAGGGCCGGCCCAAGCCTCCATGGGGCCCTAAGCAAAATGTGATTTTGGGGCCCTCTATTACTGCCAATAATACTGATTATTGATCATTCACACACCTACTATAAACTTATTTCATGTTCATGTCATTACAAATACACTTGTAAAACTAGATGTACAGGTAAGAACTTTTTGTTGTAGTTAGATTGTGATCCACAGTGATTTAGACCAGGGATTGCCCCCTGGTGGTCTGTGGCGGTATTGCAGGTGGTCCGTGAAATTGTAAATGGAAAACAATAATAATTTAAAAAATATATTTATTTTTTAGACTCAATTTATTTTCCATTTAGTATTCATTTTTGTGAATAATTTACCCATCCAAATGATGTCAAATGAGTGAGAGTGAACTTTGTAATATTATAAGCCCTCTTGGCTTCATTGTCATTGTATGGTTTTTGTTTTTTGTTTTTTGTTTATAGCAAAAAGTGCAAATAAAAATAGACACTGATGCTAATAAATAGCCTATATAGGCCCATACTCTTATTTAAAAGCAAGGTGCAAAATAAAACAAACATCCCCAAAAGCAGTTGGTCCCCGAGTTGCTTCTTGGTTATAATGGTGGTTCCTGGGACAAATCCAGTTGAAATCCTCTGATTTAGACCATGGAAGCAAGAACAGATTAAGAAATTTGCAGAAAAATCTTTCAATTAATATTCTGCAAAGTCAGCAACTGCCCCTACTGGCCACACAGAGAAGCAACAGGTCAAAGGTCAAAGAGCTGCACAGTAGCAGCAGAGTTATTTCATCATCCTACTGTCAGCCTGGCAGGTTTTTACCATCTATGGTTTTTAATCTGAAATGGAGCAAATTCAGCTACAAGAGCGGCCTGGGGTTGATTTACACTTAATATTTAAAGTGATATAGTACTAAATGTGATACTGAGTGTCATCTACAGCAGTGGTTCCCAACCTTTTTTCCTTGTTTCCCTACTTGTGTCTAAGACCAGCCGGGCCCCCCGACCCGTACGTACTAGCACCAAAATAGTCTTTAATTGGAAAAATGAACAATAATTATGTTTTTTTGATACATTTGTCTCTGGTTTACTCTGTATACATATGGCTTTGTTTTTCTCCAATGTCACCAATGTATAAAATACGCACAAAAGGACATAAAAATATTTCTGAAAAATGTCTCTTTTAATATGAGACCAACATTTTTTAACATTTTTCCTTTAACAACCTGTTGGAGTAGATTAAATGTTGAGTATTGATATAATAATAAGGAATGAAATCATTTCCTGTGTTTGTCACCAGTGTATAAAAAACACAAAAAATATTCAAGACATTCATAAATTATTCCTAACAATGTCTTATGAATGACTCATTCGCAAATATAATTTTTACAACTGCATAATTTCAAAGAAGACAAAAGTTTTGCGCCCCCCCAGAGATCTCTGGCGCCCCCCCAGGGGGGCCCGGACCCCAGGTTGGGAGACACTGATGTAGGGCGACTAAAAGAAACAAAATAATCAAATAGATCATTTATAAACCATTTACTGTAAACACGTTATGTACTTTATTTTTGGTTTTAAATAATCTGCAAAAGCAATATGCAACAACAATTTGAAGTGGAACAACAACAATCAAGTGCAGCAACAAAGTACTACAAAAACTAGAACTATAATTAAAATCACTCAACTTAGATAAACAGAACCTCGTCAATATGTTTTCCATATAAGAATAAATTCAAATGTCCAAAAACAGACATTATTAAATAGAATAAACAAATAAAATCAAACAAATACTTAAATAATGAAACCGGGGTATAATAATGTAATAAATGAACAGAGGTACCAGAAACCAGGTAACGAAAATTGTTTAAAAATCTAATATTAAGTTAAATAATTAGTTCTGAAAACTATGTAAAAATGTGCAAAAGCTTTAGTAAAATTAGGGAGAAAAAAATCTAAACAAACTACTGTAATACAAACCTTTGATAATGTATAAATCATCACTCACACATAAAAAAAAACAACTCTTGGGGGCCCCCTAGTGGTCACGGGGCACTGAGCAGCCGCTTAGTTCGCTTATGCCTTGGGCCGGCTCTGCGTACTGCCGGCTGCTACACGTCCAGCTCTGCAGACACGTCTCTGATAACCTGCTGCACACAGACGTCCATCTGCAGCCGGTTTCATCAGAGCCCGTTACTTATCTGATTTCATTTCTTCACCTACGCGATAACTGATCAGTTAATAATAAAAAGAAGGAAGATGGAGTCAGACCTCCATGAAACCACAGCAGCAGCTATTAATGTGACCCGTCTTCAGCGGCCTCTTATGGGAACAAAACATTTGGGTCGACACGCTGCCAATAATAAAAAAAAAACACAAAAAAAACATTTACTGACTATGTTTCACCCAGGGGGTTTGGGAATGACCCACCAGGGAAAAGAGAGCAAAACAAAAACCCTCTCCTCCATCTCTCCCAAGAGGATACCAGGACGTTCCCTGGTCAGCTAATGTAAGGTCTCTGGAGTGTCCAGGGTCTGGCCTCGGGGTCTCCTCCTGGTTGGACATGCCCTAAAGCATCATAACCATGAATGAACCATCTCAGCAAACTTCTCAGCGATCAATGACTCTGACGGAGTTTCATTTCTTATCCAAAGGTTAGACATTTACTATGTTTACATGCATCAATAACCCTTTTCTAACCGGAATATTAGCAATAACCCGGTTTTGCACGGCCATGTAAACACCAATAACCCCTTTGAATAACCAGAATTTGCTCATATTCCGGTTTCTAAACATCAAAATGACCCCTGGGTTACTCCTTTTAAAACCTGAATATTTGGCTGAATATTTCCCCATAAAAAGGAACAGGAATTAGTTTTCTGCGCATGTTTTTTTCACAAGGAATCTTGGTCTTTTGAGTCCAGGACGTTCTTAAAAACACGGAGAAACACAAGACCAGGAGGAGACTAATCACTTCATAAATGTAATGAAGGATATGAACATTTTGGCATTTGTAGACGGTAGAAAGTACCGGGATAGTGGGATTTACAAAAAGGTGAGCCATAAGTTGCATGAAGCAGGATTTGTACAAACGTCAGACCAGATCAAGCTCCGCTGGAAGATTTGGACACAGGAAGAAGCAGCGGAAATGACGGGAATTGCGTCATTACGTTCTCCGTGCGTCGCTGGTTTGATCCAGATATCCCAAATGATTAATCACCATGTATACAGGGATAATCCTGTTTGCTCACGCATGGAAACAGATCATTCCCAATGTTTCAGTAACCGGAATATTGACTTTAACCTGAATTTTGACTGCATGTAAACGTAGTCACTGTTACCTGCTGCTTACAACACGTCTGTTTTTATTGGTGAAGCTGTAGAGTTACAGATTAGACTTTGTGAATTCATTCACATTCAGATCGAGGAGTCTTTAGGGCATCCATGGGATCTTAAAAAAAAAGTCAAAACCTTGTTTTCACTTTGCACACACACAGTTACACAGACACACACACCTGCCCACTCACCTGCATACTCACCCCACAGTTTTGGGGGACAGATAATGGCAGTATTCTAGTCCTGATTCAGTTTTAGAGACGGACTGGTTGCTGTTTGTCTTTCTGCCTGTTTCTGTTCGTTTGTTCTCTCTCTTTTAGATTCCAAAGACTTTTGTGCCCATTGTGTGTTTTCTGTTGTGTTTTCCTGTGTTTCTCTCATTTTAGACTTGCAGCGGATGCAACACCCCCAACCCTCCCCACCTCCCTATCCCCCTTACATATATGTTTAAAAATCCTCCTCAAATTGTTGTGCGTGCGTGCGTGCGTTCCTTCCTTCCTTCCTTCCTTCCTTCCTTCCTTCCTTCCTTCCTTCCTTCCTGCCTGCCTGCCTGCCTGCCTGCCTGCCTGCCTGCGTTCCTTCCTTCCTTCCTTCCTTCCTTCCTTCCTTCCTTCCTTCCTTCCTTCCTTCCTTCCTTCCTTCCTTCCTTCCTTCCTTCCTTCCTTCCTTCCTTCCTTCCTTCCTTCCTTCGTGCGTGCGTGCGTGCGTGCGTGCGTGCGTGCGTCCTTCCTTCCTTCCTTCCTTCCTTCCTTCCTTCCTTCCTTCCTTCCTTCCTTCCTTCCTTCCTTCCTTCCTTCCTTCCTTCCTTCCTTCCTTTTTCTCCTTTTTTACCTTCCTTTACTCCTTTTTCTTCTTCCTCATTCGTTCCTTTATTACATTCTTTTCCTTCCCTTTTTCCTTATTTTCTCCATTCCTTCCTTCTTCCCTCCCTCCCTTCTTTCCTTCTTTCCTTCCTTCCATCCCTTCTCCCTTCACCCTCCCTTGACCCAAAGACAGCACCAGGGTTAAAACACTGTGTGCTAGATCTTAAATAGCTGTGGTTTGGACTTCCATATGTCATCATTAACCAAACGTCACCGCGTTGCCCCACAGTCCTCTTAAATGTTTCCACGTCTCTTCAAAATGATCAAATAGCAGTTCTGTCCGTGTGGTTGTTGTGGCTTCCATCAGCAGAGGTACAAACACATGACAAACTTTGGTGCCTGTTTCAAGTCGTTTCAATACGCTCCTCTCAGATGTTTGTATTTGTTTCCCTCTCATTTGTCCTGGGTGGAACGCCAGTCCCATCAATCTGAGCCTGACAAACCTGGATCCAAACCCTGATTAAAACCAGTTGGGAGAAAAAAGTTCAAAGTGTTCTGTACTTTGTGCAGAAAAACATGAAGACACGGCACGGAGGGATGCAAGTCTCGTACAACATCCTCACATGAGCCGATGGTCACCAGTCTGCCGGGAACCGAAGGGGTCCAGAAGATGACCGGGCATCATTAGGTTCAGCAGAGATGTTGAAGGCAGAAAGTTCTCTGGATTCAAAGAAATGTGATGAATCTGCAGTCGTACCGTCAGGAAGATGCAGGTAAACTATTTCAGTTTAAAGACAAGATATCGTATAATACATGAGATCTATTTGGCTGATTTCATAATGAAAGAGTTTTAAAAAGTGATCAGATTACATGTGTTAATATAGGTCATCATCATCATCATCATCATCATCATCATGTAAAACTGCTGGGGAGGAAGTTGAACTGAAATTGAACCGTTTGACGTCAGTAAGAGGATCTTAAATGCATTGTAAAAAACATCCTTTGACATTTTCTCTTGTGTGAAATGTTATCAGTTGTGGATATACGGAAGAGTATCAGGGCCATGCAGGAGAAAAAATATTTGAGAGGGGAAGATTTTTTTTTATTGTGCACTTCGAGAAAAAAGTCAAAATGTCGAGAAAAAAATCGAAATTTCGAGATTAATGTTGAAATACAATTTCACGAATAAAGATAAAGAAATTTCGCCTTTTTTCTCAACATTTCAACTTTATTCACGAAATCTTCACTTTTTTTTTCCACATTTCGACTTTTTTCTCGAAATCGTACTTCAACATTAATCTTGATATTTTGACTTTTTTCTCGACATTTCAACTTTTTTCTCAACATTTCAACTTTATTCACGAACATTTCCCTTTTTTTCCCACATTTCGACTTTTTTCTCGAAATTGCACTTCAAGATTATTCTCGAAATTTCAACTTTTTTCTCGCCATTTCAACTTTTTTCTCGACATTTCGACTTTTTTCTCGACATTTCAACTTTTTTCTCGAAGTGCACAATAAAAAGAAATCTTCCTCCTCCTAAAATATTACTTTTATTTTCTCCTGCATGGCCCTAATACTCTTCCGTATGGATTTGACTATCCCGCTGTTGTAAAAGCTTGTTGGATTACTGGAACCAAACACGAGACTTCTGTTGTTCTGTTGGTTAAAAAGAAAAACAAAACGATCAGCTTTCTTTTCTCCAGGGAGTTTACAGAGATGGCTTCAGGTATCTGAAGAAAAAAAATATCTCTGACAAGAACTAATCAATACTACAAATCTTCCATTCTTTCCCGTATCAGCTTTTGAGTTCAGACAGCAGTGATTTAAAACTCTGCTCCGGTCATTTATGACGGCAGACTTCATCATTAAACTCAGATGATTGAAACAGAAACAGAAACCCAGTTCTCCCTCAGACTGATCTATTGATCACTGCACAGGACGTATTTGTAGCTTCACGATGGAGGAGTTTAATTGTTTAATTGTTTAATTAGGATCCCCATTAGCTTAGGGGTCCGCCAACATTTCAAAATAATACAGAACTAAACATAACATAATAAAAGGAAACCAAATAAATTTCCACTAGATAAAGAGAATATCAAATTAAAAATACTCTGCAAAAAAAGAAGAGACATTACACAAAATGAAGACAGTGAAATGAGAACAAAACACAAAACAAAACAAAAACACTGCACAGTTAAAAGTTCATCTGAGGTCGTCAAAAAGTCTGAAAAGCAGTCCATAATTTCATTTCATTGGTAGTCTAGAACTTCAACTGATTTAATACAGAAAAAAGAAAGAAAAAAATACATTCAACAACAGTCATATCTATGTTTCAATTTCCTGCATGTCAGACATCAGCCTCAGTAGCTGCTTGTTTAAGTGATCTCTATTTAATGTTCTATAATTGTTACTTATACTGATTCAAAAGATGTTGTTTAACTAATAATTTGAATGTTCTTATGATGTTTGTTTGTGTGATGTGTTTGGGAAATGAATTCCACTCATACATGGCCCTGTACACAACAGTCCTTTTACCAGCATTAGAATCCCATTTGGCAGCAGAATCTCCTCCAGTTGCATGTCTGGTGATTTATTTACGATAGTCAGAGCTGGAACATCCTCCTGGTATAAAACCTGAGGAACGAGCTGCTGCCGGATGCTGTCAGAGCAGGAGTAAAACCTGTTATGTCACGCCTGCTTCACACGTCTGCCCTGCTCTGTTTTCATTCTGTCATTTATATGGGTCCAAACTAATTTATTACTTCCATAAGCAGAAGATTTTTACTATATTGGAGTATGAAAGTTGTTCCTCATTTGTCAGTGTTGTGCATGAACGTGTGCATTTCTGTGAGAACGTTGAACTGAACGCAACATATTTGCAAATAAAGAACTTGAACTTGAACTTAATTCTGCAGATCACGAACTGGAATTTGAACCGTTTGAACGGAATACATTTCACCACATTTAAAATACTCGACGAGACGACGACTTCACACTTCATTACCCACAATGCAGTGCACACTATCATAACACGGAGCACCAGCACCATGGCAACGGCAGCCCCAGCCCAGTCTTTACATGACCAGTGAAGAGAGAGACGTTGCAGACGCAGATGATGGTCATTATCTGCAGGAATTTTACACATTGTCTCCCAAAGAGTCCGACGGTAAAAATCTAACCTTTCTGTGCAAATTATGTCCACCTGCGCTGAGAAAACCAGTCTGAGCGTCTGTCTGGTCAACTTCTAATTTGAAAAGTCATGTGGAGTTAAATCATGCGTCCAGTGGGAGGAAATATCTGCAAGTCCTTGACAATCAAAAGAAGTGATCAGGAAAGACCAAGAAGACCCAAATCACCCCAGTCCCACTGCTGCACCTTCAGGGGGTTGATTCCTAGCAACAGGTAGACACAATGATAATGGACTACATTGTTGGAGATTTACAGCTTCTGAGTTGAAAGTTGAAAAGCCACCAGGACAAAACATGATTGTATTCAGTGAACAGTTTTAGGATAGGTGGGCCTTTCATTCGTACTTCTCACCTAAAAATATTGAAATGAACTGAATTTGAACTAGTTCAAAGTGAAAATGGTGAACTATGAACGTGAACTATTCATTTTTAAACTATGTGAACTGAACTGAAATATTTCATGAGAAGCAGGAACTTGCACAACACTGCTCATTTGTAAGTCCTCATGTATTAAAGCACCTCTAAATGACCACATGCAACAACCAGTTGTTTAGGTCTATAGCCTCATTTCTTCTGAATGTTCAACGAGGTATGTCGTCCTTGTAGGAACATTTCTTATCCCATAACTTTTATGTCGGGAGCAAACATTGCCTGGCTTTCATCCTGGCAGGTGTAAAGATGGTGAAATGGGAGGATATATTGACCATGATCTGACACATCCTGTTCTGACACACCTTCTCTGTGAGTCATAAATGGGAGTAAGCCAGAAGTGAAGATATAGCACCTCCACTCCGTCCGTCATACTGTAGATATGAACGAGGGTGAACTTCCAATAACTGCTGCACTTTTTCTAAAAATCCAGAGTCAACATTCCTGGCAAACATGAACTCTATGTAAACCTGGGACTGTTTGCTTTCAAAGTGATGCAGAAAAACTAGTTCATGCGTTTGTATCTTCTAGATTAGATTACTGTAATGTGTTATTAGCAGGATGTCCAAGTAATTTGCTGAATAGGCTCCAGCTGATCCAAAATGCAGCAGCGCGAGTTCTGACAGGAATCAGCAGGAGAGACCACGTCTCTCCAGTGTTAGCGTCGCTCCATTGGCTACCCGTAAAATTCAGAATCCAATTTAAAATTGTATTACTTGCGTATAAAGCCCAAAACGGCTTAGCTCTGCAATATTTGCAAGACCTGACAGTGCCTTATGTTCCTGGCAGAGCTCTCCTTTCTCAGAGTGCAGGTTTACTCGTAGCTCCTAGAGTATCCAAATGTAGTTTTGGAGGGCGGGCGTTCTGCTATCAGGCACCATTACTATGGAACCAACTTCCAATCTGGGTTAAGGAGGCTGACACCACCTCCACCTTTAAAACTAAACTTAAAACCTTTCTGTTTAGTAAAGCCTATAGTTAGTGTTTAGGAAACCTCTAGCTGGTGTTGGTAAATCTCTAGGTAGTGTAAACTCTAGTGTGTTAGAGTCAGTAGTCATAGTTGCAGCTATAGAACAAAACTATAATAGTTAGTCTCAAATATAGCTTCGCGGTAGATATGCTGCTATAGGCTTATGCTGCAGGGGGGCACCGACATGATCCGCTGGGCGGTGCCTCTCACCCTTCTTCTCCTCTCCTATTCCCTTCCTCTCTTCTCCATTTCCATTTTTATTTATAATAAGTATCTCATAGTCATAATTTTTGTCCATCGTTCCTGTAGTTTCTTGTGCCGGCCCCCCTTTTTTCTCTTTTGTGCATGTTTGCAGGCCGGAGCCTCGGGAGCTGCGTGCTGGCCTGCCCCCCTTTACCCCCTATTATATACATAAAAATTACTATAAATCTATATATCGACATATCTACATACAGTATAACTATAAATATATATGAATAGAGATATAGAAATATATATACTGTACGTATAATATAACTCAATATATCCATATACATACCTACATATAACATATCTATATCCATAATATAAATCTATATATCTACATATATTAATAAATGTACATATCTACATGTTTATTCGCATCTGTATTTTGAAAGAAAAATGTCTTTATCTTTTTTTAAATTGTGATATGTTTTGACTTTGTTTTAGTTCCATGCTCAGGCTGATGAGCCAGTATGTCACCGTGGTCGCGGCTCGACTGGGTTTATGGAGGCTCCATATCTTGTGCCGTAATGCCGCCTTGACTGTTCTTGACCTTTAGGGCCATTAATAGAATTGTAAATGTTATATGGCCCCATTGCCACCAACGATTAGCATATTGACTTAAACTGATATTTGTGTCCCTGCCAGCATGCTGCCTAAAATAGCCTCAGGTGTTTGTTGTCCCAGTACTTTCTCTTGTTTTGGGCTAAATAAGATTTGCAGGACAGAAACTCTGCTTTGGAAACACATCCTGCTAAAAATCTCCCAAACAAAAATCACAGCTGACAACAAACGACTGTTTGTGCTAGAAACTTGTTCAGGAGTTTGGTAACAGAACGGATGGTAGTGTTACCAAAAAAAGGGCTGAAAGAATACCGTTACTGAATGTCATCAGCGTACATGTGGTCAGAAATACCCGGGAACTGACTTATGATTTCACCAAGAGGAAGCATATACAATGAAAACAACATTGGACCCAAAACAGAGCCCTGAGGAACCCCACAGTGACTCAGTCTGTTGTCGGTCCTTTGTCTTTGTTGTGGATCTCTTAACTACGGTGGCCGAGACCCAGAGGTGGCAAATCCGGCTTCAGAAAGTAAAAGTCCTGCCATATATTTGTTCTGTCCATTCACTAAAACCAGGTGAGTTCACTAATTAGCTCATCTACCTGGCTGAAGAGCTGTGCTGATTAGAATCAGCTGGTTGAGTGAATGGACAGAACAAATACATGGTAGGACTTTTACTTTCTGAAGCCGGATTTGCCACCTCTGCCGAGACCCGCCTTTGCTGAAAATAAAAGAAACGCTGCAAATAAAAATAAACAACGCTGCAAATAAAATAAACGCTTTGCAAATAAAATAAACGCTGCAAATAAAAACAAGCGCCGCTGCAAATAAAAGAAACGCTGCAAATATAAAGAAACCCTGCTGCAAATAAAATAAACTCAGCTGCAAATAAAAAAAAAGGACGCAAATAAAAAAGCAACAGAAGTGAATTACCGGGGACTATTTTTGCCGACGCACCGGTGTTTTTATGTAAGAGGATATGGGCTCAAATTAATGCCATAAGTATTTTGTATCTGTAAAAAAACTTTGTACTTGTAGAAATATTTTGTGCGTGTGCAAAAAATATTTGTACTTGCAAAACATATTTGTACTTCTAGATAAAAAGCTACAAACTTTTTACAAAGCTACAAACTTTTTTTACAAAGCTACAAACTTTTTTTTACAAAAGCTACAAACTTTTTTTCAAAAGCTACAAACTTTTTTTACAACTACGAGTTTTGGCAGTGTTTTGACGTGCCAAAACTAAGAGCCAATCAGCGATCTTTGGCACGGGTTTCTGGAGAGCCAATTAGATCATTACATCGCCTACTGACGTCGCCACCATATTGGATGTGGCAAGACTGGGCTGCAAACTAATACAAGTCAATGGACTTATTTTCATAAAGCACCTTTCTACAAAGAAATTTACGTTTTACGTCTCATTTATTCATTCACACACGCACTAATATACTTGTGATACAGTTAGGCACCAAATATAATATATTTAATTTTCTCAGACGGCAAAAATAAGAACTTTATTGATCCCACATAGGAATAATTCATGTTATATCAGCTATACAAGAACAAGGTAGTGCCGAAAAACAATATATATCCCCCCTAACAAAAATAGAGACATATTTTTTATCAACAAAACAAATAAAAAAAAATTCAAATAACAAAATAACATATTTGAACCATTTTTCAGACAATAAAATAACAATAACAATAAAATGTAATGTAATGTGTAAAGATGTAAAATATGCTTTGTTAATGAGAGAATATGTTTCTCTATTTTTCTTATTTAACTAATTGGCTCTCCAGAAACCCTTTGAAACCTATGCCAAAGATCGCTGATTGGCTCTTAGTTTTGGCACGTCAAAACACTGCCATAACTCGTAGTTGTAAAAAAAGTTTGTAGCTTTTGAAAAAAAGTTTGTAGCTTTTGTAAAAAAAGTTTGTAGCTTTGTAAAAAAAAGTTTGTAGCTTTGTAAAAGGTTTGTAGCTTTGTATCTAGAAGTACTACGGAGCCCCTAAAGGGACATGGATTTTTTTTTAATATATAATGAGTTTTACGCGCGCGCTTGAAACCTTTAAGTGAGCACGTAAAGTTGTTTACGTGAGCACGTAAAACGTTTATGCACTCACTAAAAAGTTTCACGTGCTCTCGCAAAACTTATAAGTGAGCGCCTAAAAGTTGTTCTACGTGAGCACGTAAAAACAAGTACATGGGAGTATTGCTGGAACAGGAGACCCTCCAGTTGCTCCTGCTCTGTTTATGAATGGAAATGACATTACAGGATTTAGCTGAGATATATTTTAACCTGGGACTCCATTATAAGGACATTACCACTTTGCTTGCAAGTAAACAACTTCACGTGCTCACTTAAAGGTTTCACGCGCACGCTTAAAACTCATTATAAAAAAAAAAACTCATTATAAAAAAAAAAAATCTGTGTCCCTTTAGGGGCTCCGTAAAGTACAAATATGTTTTGCAAGTACAAATATATTTTTTGCACACGCACAAAATATTTCTACAAGTACAAGTATTCTTTTCACACGCACAAAATATTTTTACAAGTACAAAGTTTTTTTTACAGATACAAAATACTTATGGCATTAATTTGAGCCCATAAGAGGAGAAGAAGAAGAAGACGAAGAGGACGTAAGTGAAAAGGAAGAAATAAGAAGAGCGAGGAATAGTCTAAGAAGAACAAGGAATGAGAAAGTAAGTGAAGAGGTTAGTGTTCAACGTTGCTACGTGTCATTTTTAATGTGTTAGGCCAAAAACACCGGTGCATCGGCAAAAATAGTCCCCGGTAATTCACTTCCGTTGTGGCTTTTTTATTTGCGTCATTTTTTTAAATTTTATTTGCAGCAGGGTTTATTTTATTTGCAGAGGGGTTTCTTTATATTTTCAGGGTTTCTTTTATTTGCAGCAGCGTTTCTTTTTGTTTGCAGCGTTTATTTTATTTGCTAAGCGTTTATTTTATTTGCAGCCGCGTTTGTTTCTGTTTGCAGCGTACTTAACAGCACAAAGTGTTTCTCCGACTCCGGCCACATGAACCTTGTTGATTTAGGAGACCTGGGGATGGAACTAAAGTGGGCGGGGCAAATTAATGAAAGCCAAGCACTACAGTTCAAAAATAGTACCTGAGAAAACACTGGCAGTTGTGGGGAGAAGCCACAAGATCAGCCATCAAGGGTGCGTCGTGTGCCTTGAGACAAGGATTTGGTTCATTTACCCTTTTCTGTTCAATGCAGCTCTGTGTGTGTGTGTGTGTGCGTGTGCGTGTGCGTGTGTGTGTGTGTGTGTGTGTGTGCGTGTGCGTGTGCGTGTGTGCGTGCGTGCGTGCGTGCGTGTGTGTGTGTGTGTGTGTGCCTGGCCTCTGCTGCTCTAATTACATCCTGCTGTCTGGATCAGTGCTGGTTAGCAGCAGGAGGCTACGAGGCAGAATTCATAATCAACTCAACGACTACAGAAACCAAACAGACGACTTTCATGCAGTCATTGTTTCTGAAAATTAAACCGTGAGGATAAAACAAAAATACTATAGTCTTTGTCCTCAAAACAAATCCTGCTCATCTGAGCAGTCAGAAGGTTTGAACATCTTAACATTCACCTTGTCACCCTGCATCTTAAATAACTGCTGTACAGGAGGTTAGAAGTTACAACCTTACTTCTGTCTTGTAGTTCTGTCTTTAGGTCTGATCACTTTTTTGTTGTCGTGGTCTTGTCTCGGGTCCCTGGGTCTCTCCAGGTCTCAGACTCGGATAACAGAGTCCGTTACCAAGGTGACAGAATCTGGTGATCAGCAGTTCTTCCTCTTATTAATGTACAGTTTTGTAAACTATTTGTATTTTCATCTGATTTAATGTTTTGGTGCATCTGCATGTGTGTCTGTATTTAATTACAGTTTTGTGTTTATAACGGCCTTGTTTGAATAAATATATGAATAATATTTGCATATCGTTGTGATTGATTAAGCATCAGGTCCATTTCAGTGATGCTGATATACAGTGTAATCTGATTACTATAATGGTAAATAATGTAATTTCGATTTTTAATATCTAAAATTTAGGTTTCATCTCCAAATTCAGTCCATTTTAAATCAGTAACATTTCCTCTTCATTACTTTTCTGAGGTGGAGGGGGGTGTTGGAGCTGGTTATTCTGCTAGAGGACTTTGGGACTAGTTAGTAGTCGTGTCAATCCTTAAAACACTGGAGTCAATCCTCCAATAGTGTAGAAATAGTGGTAGTGCAGTCGCCACACATATATGATCTCAGCTGATGGATGGAAACATTTATAGTGAGTTCAACATCATCATCCACTTCTCTGTGTTATTGAGCTGCAGTTGAAAACAAGCTCATATGGAAACTAGCTGAACCAGGATGATGTTCTACAATCACGCAGGATCAGGACATTACTAGGTTTGGTCTTGGTCTTGATTCTCTCTGGTCCTGATAGTGTCTTGATCTCGGTTTAGTGGATCTCGACTACAACTCTACTGACTGTTGACAGCAAGATCCAGGAGAAATAATTGGACATAAATTGAAAGAAGAAATTACTGACACAACATGGAAGTTGTTAAACCATCTCCCATGTTCTGCTGAAAGTCTTTGGAAAGCTTTAGTAAGTAAAACGTTTGTGTTTGAATGATTCTTGAGAAGAATGAAAAGTCTCGCCTTGGCATTTTCCTCTGGTTTTAGTTCTTGGTTGATGGGTTTGGTCTGTACAGAACATCAGACATTTTCTCAGGATGGAAGTGCACTTAACTGTAACTGTATGTGGAGCTGTTAGAAAAACAACACACATAAAACCAGCAAACGCACCATCCACTCTGACTGCAGGTAGGTTTAGGAAAGAAATGACAACATTGAAAAGGAACACTTGGAACCTCTCCATCCTTTAAACGGCCACATATGTTTGTGCAAAGTGGAAAGCTATCCGTCCTTGAGCCCTCAAGCATTTAGAGAGCAGAGACGCCAGAGGCTTTTAGTTTTCATCAGATAAAAGGGGAAAAGGGAGCACGGCTAAAGATTTTGATACAAGAGAGAATGGCCAGGCAAATCAAGGCAAGGCAAGTTTATTTGTGTCGCATAATTCAACACAAGGTAAGTCAAAGTGCTTTACATCAACATTAAAAGCTGCAAGACACAATTACACAGTAAATAACAGATAAAATGAAATAAAATGATAAGAAAAGAGGTAAAATGATAAAAAGCACAAGTTATTAAAAAGTACGGGCATTCTTACAATGGCAAGAATTACATTTCTATACGGTCAAAACGTACAAAGACCGGATCAAATACAATATTATAAAAGTAATCTGTACCGAATGAGAGATGAGGTGATTATGACTCTCATGCAGACTTTTATCAGACCTCAAACTTACATCTGCTAGTTTACTTAATCTCTTATTTATTGCTTTGGAGCTGCAGACGCTGCAGACGCTGCAGATGCTGCAGACGCTGCAGACGCTACAGATGCTGCAGACGCTGCAGATGCTGCAGACGCTGCAGACGCTGCAGATGCTGCATCTGCTGCAGACGCTGCAGATGCTGCAGATGCTGCATCTGCTGCAGACGCTGCAGATGCTGCAGATGCTGCAGATGCTGCAGATGCTGCAGACGCTGCAGATGCTGCAGATGCTGCAGATGCTGCAGATGCTGCAGATGCTGCAGATGCTGCAGATGTTGCAGATGCTGCAGATACTGCAGATACTGCAGATGCTGCAGATACTGCAGATACTGCAGATGTTGCAGATACTGCAGATACTGCAGATGTTGCAGATACTGCAGATACTGCAGATGCTGCAGATACTGCAGATACAGCAGATGCTGCTTGTATCCTTTCAGGTCGTGAAGCTGATCAAAGGTTAAATTTGGATGAAACTTACCAAAATTATAAGGTTTCCAAAAGTAAAAACAAAAAAAACACTTTAAAAGACTGAATCAAATGGTAAGATTTTACTTTTTTTTTTAATAAGTTTAAAGTTTAAAGTTTAAATGTTGTTTCTAGGTGAAGGTATGCAACAGTAATAAGGTCTGAAAGAGATTTGAAGATTTCCCCGTTATAATCCAACGGATCTGGAGTTTTGGAAATCTGACAACGTTTAAGGATTTGAAGCTGTAAGGCAATAGCTGAAAAAAGCAACTAGTTATATGCCCAAAAATGGTAGAAGAGGATAGAACAATAAAGAAAGAGAAACGGGATCACAGTACATTGAATGCTGAGTCTGCATTCCCCCAATTAACTGGGTTAAGGCTTGTAATGTTGACACATGTATCTCTAGGAGGCTGACTAAGACCACAGATCCACCAAGTCTGCACATCTGAAAGATAAGATAAGATAAGAAGCTTTATTATCATTGCACAGTATACAACAAACATTTCATTCGGCAGCACCCTCCCGGGCAGGGGTCGGCAACCCGCGGCTCTAGAGCCGCATGCAGCTCTTTAGCGCCGCCCTAGTGGCTCCTGGAGCTTTTTCAAAAATGTTTGAAAAAAAAATTTGTCCTTTTTTCCTTCTTCTTCCTTTTTTTCTCTTTTTCTCTCTTTTTTTCTTTTTTTTCTTTTTTTCCTTTTTTAATCTCGAAATTTTGACTTTTTTCTCGACATTTCGACTTTTTTCTTGACATTTTGACTTTTTTCTCGAGATTGTACTTCAAAATTAATCTCGACATTTCGACTTTTTTCTCAAAATTTTTATTTTTTTCTCGACATTTCAACTTTTTTCACGAAATTTTGACTATTTCCTAAAAATTTCGACTTTTTTCTCAACATTTCGACTTTTTTCTCAACATTTCGACTTTTTTCTCAAGATTGTACTTCAACATTAATCTTGACATTTGGACTTTTTTCTCGAAATTTCGACTTTTTTCTCAACATTTCAACCTTTTTCTTGAAGTGCATAATGAAAAAAAAAATCTTCCCCCAGTTCTAACTAATATAGAAACATGCAGCATGTGTTGCCTTCATTCTAAGGCTTATACAAGACTTCATTTTTTGCGGATCCAGTAATATTTGTTTTTTGTCTTTTTGGTCCAATACGGTTCTTTCAACATTTTGGGTTGCCGAGCCCTGCTCCAGGGACAGCCTACATTCACAAGTCGGAGTCCCAAACAACAAAAGATAAAGTGCAAGTTGAAATGATTTACACAGGACTGGTGTTATGAGTCCTGTAGCAGTCTCTTCACAGCCGTGGGGAAGAAGCTGTTCTTCAGCCAGCCGGCTCTCATACTCTGAGTCTCCCAGAGGGGAGATGGAGGATAGAGAGTGTCCTGGATGAGCGGGTCGTTTCAGATCTGTTTGGCCCTTCGGAGGAGACGGTTGGAATGGATTTCCTCCAGACGTGGGAGCTGGGAGTCAATGATCCACTGGGCAGTCTTGATGACCCGCTGCAGTTGTTTCTTCTCAGATTTAGTGCAGCTGGCAAACCACACCGTGCATCTGTAGGTCAGGACACTCTCTTAGTGCAGCGGTAGAAGTTCTTGAGCAGAGGTGGAGGGAGTTTGTTCCTCCTCAGCGTTCTCACACTGATACAAATATTGTGCTTGATCTACTTAAAAAAAATTAAAGTAACTTTTTGCATGAGATTATTATGTAGTAACGCTGTAGATCATTATGTAAATAATACATTTAGCAAGTACAGTCAACTTAATTGTGTTAAGTTTACTTTATTTATCAAAATTAAGTTTTAAAAAGAAAAAAAAGAAAAAAAAGGAAAAAAGAAAGGAAAAAAAGAAAAAAGGAAAAAAGAGAAAAAAAAGAAAAAAGGAAAAGAAATTAAGTTGACTTTACTTGCAAATGAATTTTATACATACTAAAAATTAAGTAGTTTATACAAAGACTAGTCTTTCTTGATCTACATAAAAATCTCATGTGAAAAAGTCGCCTTAATTTTTTTAAAGTAGATCAAGCAAGATATTTTTTAACTGTGGTTTCTACTTAAACAAATAAAGCATGTTTCATCTAAACGTTGGTCAATCTGCCCAATAGATTAAAATTGTTAAAGGAAAAGTAAATAGAACAAGATCGTTGCTTGTTGTTTGTGTGTAAATGAAAAGATTGCCTGGGATTACATAAATACTGCTTTTTAAGGAAAAAATGCACAATGTCTGGTTTTTTGAACAAATGCAGATTAAGTTCAAAACTAGATGTATTCATGTAAAGCAACAAACTTCATTTTTAATTGTTAATATCGCAGATTTAAATATGTTATATTTACATGCGCTTAGATTTATTTTTTTCAGTGCAGGAAGAAGAGACGCTGCTGGGCCTTTTTAATAATGTGGGTGGTGTTCACAGTCCAGCCCAGCTCCTCTGAGATGTTTCTGACCTGCTCCACTTCCTCCCCGTTGATACTCAGGCCTGAGTGCGGTGTGTCCTTGTTGAAACTGGATCCTCCAGCCAGGAAAACTCTCATCGCTGCATCATTTAACCTATAAACTAAAACCACAGACGCATGACCTGGATTCTTACTTCTGCTCTGCTTGGTAAACTTCTGTTTTACCTGATTATTTCTGATTTCACAAGTTCCGCAAGTGCCTGTATCCCCATACACCTTTTGTTTAATGGAGGTAGATTTATTTCTTAATTATTCAATCAAAAAAAAGATTGCTTGAATCAAAAAATATATTTTCAATCAAAAACATTTCACTTCAATCAAAAACATTTTTTGTCTCAAAAGTGTTTGAATGCAAGAAAATATTTGAGACTTAGAAATAAGGAATTTCCACACTGTTTTTCTTTGATTGGAAATGTTTTCTTTGATAGAAGTGTTTTTTTAGTTTGAAGCAACTTTTTTGATTGAAGTAGTGTTGTTTTGTGTTTGGGCCAAAAGAAATATATATTTTCAATAAAAAAAAAAAGTGTTCAAATGCAATTGTTTGGGTCTCAAATATTTCTTTTGCATTCAAACACTTTTTTTCTTTGATTGAAAAAGTTTTTTTATAGAAGTGATTTTTTTGATTGAAAATCATTGTTCTCCTGAAGTCGACAATGATTTCCTTCGTCTTCTTGGTGTTGAGGTTGAGGTGGCAGCCAGTGCTCGGACCTCCTCCCTGTACGGTGCCTCATCATCATTGCTGATCAGTCCAACAATGGTGGTGTCGTCAGCAAATTTGATGAGGGTGTTGGATCCGTAGGTGGCGACGGAGTCGTGGGTGTGTAGTGTGTACAGGACTGGACTGAGGACACAGCCCTGGGGAACACCAGTGTTGAGGGTGACGGGGGAAGATGTGGAGGTGCCCATCCTGACATGCTGGGGTCTGTTAAGGAGCTCACACACCAAGCCGACTGTCGGCCGTCGGGCCGTCGATGAGCGTCGGTGCGTCTGTCGGCCTAGTTTCCTCGGTGTGTCCCGCACGTCGCCTCAGGTCGGCCGCCCGTCGGCAGCTTTTCAGCCGAATCGACATGTCGAATCGGCGTCGGCCGTTGGTCAAACAGCTCACTCTGTGATTGGCTGTCCAGGTAGCGAATCAGTGCACGAGAAGAGCCTGTCGCCTGTTGCTGTTGTATCCATGATTTCACCCATGTAGTGCGGTTTCTTCTTATTTTTCGCCTCCGCCTCCTCTTTTCTTCTTCCAAAAGCTGAAGGCTGAGGGCTGACAACGCCAGTGCCGATTCTTTATTCTTACGCATTGTGGTAGCGAGAGTGGTGTGGAAATGTGGTGTGAATATGAAGCCTATTTGTTTTGTTTGCGGCTTCCCAGAGCTTCCGGTTTTCCCTTGTTTTTGAGTGAACACAAACTACCGCTGCCTGCTGGTATGGAGGGGAATTACCTCTCACGCATGCGCAGAACGTACGTGCTAGTTGGCGTTGGGTGTCGTCTTTGCGGTGTGTCTAGTGCTTGTTTTTGAGCCCGACCCAGCCCGACACAGGCGACGCGAGGCGACACAACAGTCGGCCGACAGCGGGCGACGTCGGGTTGGTGTGTCCTCGGCTTTAGTCCGGAAGTCCTTGATCCACAGACAGAGGGAGGTTCCAAGCTGCAGTGTCTGCAGTTTGTTGACCAGTCGGCTGGGGCTGATGGAATTGAATGCCGAGCTGAAGTCAACTAACAGAGGTCCAGAGGTGTCAAAAGTATGCACATTCATTACTCAGGTAGAAGTATAGATACTAGAGTTTAAAAATACTCCTGTAGAAGTTGAAGTATCAACTCAAGTTTTTTACTCAAGTAAAAGTATAAAAGTACTGGTTTCAAAACTACTTAAAGTATAAAAGTAAAGGTAATGTAAGGGGGGAAAAGCCATTAAGGACAAAAGCCATTGAAAATGAATGTATCTTAGTATAATGCAAATATATTAAAGAAGCATATATGTGTACTATTGAGCATTAACATGTGTTTCAGAGAGCAGCAGATATGATGACTAGTTGCCTATAAGTATTGTAATGGTGCAAAAAGTCAAACTTCAGAGGCATGTTATCATTTATCCTAACCTTTATTGGAATGAACATCCAAGTTTAGTTGCAGGAATCTGAGGGAACGGATGTAAGAACAAAACTGGACAAGAACATCTGAAACAACCACAACCAAATTCACTCTATCCGGATGGAGCAATTTAACTGGATATTTTTTATTAAAGGCCCAAATGAAATAGAGTAACAAGGCTGTTTTTAAAATGTAAGGAGTAAAAAGTACAGATAATTGCGTGAAAATGTAAGGAGTAAAAGTAAAAAGTCGTAAAAAAATAATTACTCCAGTGAAGTATAGATAACCAAAATTTCTACTTAAGTAAGGTAACGAAGTATTTGTACTTCGTTACTTGACACTTCTGCCCGGGTCTCTCAATGTGGCTGAGAGCAGAGTGGAGGGCGATGGAGATGGCGTCATCTGTGGAGCTGTTGGACCTGTAGGTGAACTGACGTTGGTCAAAGCCAGGTGGGATGTGGTCCTTAACATGCTGCAACACCAGTCTCTGCATACATTTCATGAAAGTCTTTCCAGATGTGCATTTAGTTTCCCCCAAATCATTTATTTGCATTTATTGGTGAAATCTTGGTCTTGTCTTGGTCTTGATACTCTCTGGTCTTGGTCTGGGTTTAGGCGTTCTGGACTACAAGTCTACCACATATTAATATAATAATATAATAAAGTATTGGGACAGATTTTGTTGGGTTAAGTGCTGCTCTCTTGTTCTGTCGCTATTTCATTTGTGTTTCTCCAAGATATTTTTGTCTGGACGCGTCCCACATTCAAAAGTTTTTCTTTACTTCTCCTGATGTTTGTTCCACCCGACTGCGGGAATAAAAAGAAATAACATAAATGGAGTGATGCAAAGAGAAAACTGCAGGCAGCTTCCTGTCATCATTACCTGGTTTTCAATTAATGGAGGATGTTTATAAAAAAACTGTTGGATTTCTTCACCTTTTCGAATGTGTTTCAGAGTGTGATGAAGTTCATTATTACCAACCTCAGAAGTTTCCCGTTAATGTCCAATTAGATTAATTCTCTGCAGAGTTCAGACGCGTTTCATCATGAGTCAGTTTCTGTGCAGACGTTACCACCGAGGAAATGAAGAGGATTTATGAAGACGAGAGACAAATGCAGACGACTTTAAACAAAAACATCAGATCAAACTGGAACAATATTTGTTTATGAATGTTTTTATCATGTTTTTATTCTTGAATCATTACTTTTAACTGAAGTCAATACATTTGTACAGGAATGACAGAAAAAACAAGAGGGCCAAATGTGGCCCAATGGCCTGGAGCACACAGGCATTTATTTATCCATTTAACTTTTTAAAAATGCACTTTGTAAATATTCCCCAGATGACTGGATGATCAAAATTACACTTTAATCAACTACAAGAATAATAACTTGACCATAGTAAAGAGTACTGTGTTTTAACTAGAACAATAACCGTCTCCAGGAACCAACCAGTGATGCATTTTCCTTTTTAATTTTATTTCCAGTATCAAATACTTCTGAATCCAAGACGTTTAAGAGCAACTACGGCACAAACTTAAACGTAGAAAAAGCTCAAACCTAATATGTTTGCAGAATACTTACCAGAACAACTCATACTTAAGTTCTCCTTCATCTAATGGTGAATTAAAAAATAAATAAATAAATAAATAAATAAAATAAATAAATAAATAATATATGAATAATATATACAATATATAAATAAATAATAAAATATATATATACATTTATATTTATTTTTATCTTTTTAAAGAAGAAGAGAGAAAATCAATAAAACCTGAGAACTGACTGCAGATGTAGCGCTGTGAACCTCAGCTGAGGGGGATGAACTGACCTGAAACTGGATCCTCCAGCCAGGAAAACTCCCATCGCTGCATCATTTAACCTATAAACTAAAACCACAGACGTATGACCTGGATTCTTACTTCTGCTCTGCTTGGTAAACTTCTGTTTTACCGGATTATTTCTGATTTCACAAGTTCCGCAAGTGCCTGCATCCCCATGTTCAGAGAGAAACACCTTTTGTTTTATGGAGGTAGATTTATTTCTTAATTATTCAATCAAAAAAAAAGAAAGATTCCCATTGATGACATTTAGTAGTATTTAGTATCTTTTAGAGCAGTGTTTTGGCTCCAAACACTGAATGTGGAGATAGATTTATAGTTACAAAGGTGGAGTTGAATTGGTATTTTTTTATCGTCATTTTTATCGTTATCGGGATAAATGCCAGAAATTATCGTGATACATTTTTTAGTCCATACCGCCCATCCCTACTACCCATAATATGGCCCAAACACAAAACAACTACTTCAATCCAAAAAGTTGCTTCAAATAAAAAAAACTTCACTTCTATGAAAGAAAACATTTCCAATCAAAGAAAAACAGTGTTCAAATGCGTTTTTTTGAGTCTAAAATATGTTTTTGCATTCAAACACTTTTTTTCTTTGATTGAAAAAATGTTTTTTGATTGAAAATGTATTTTTTGATTGAATAATTAAGACACAAATGTACCTCCATATTGTTTGTTTTACATCTGCTGTAAATGTCCCCTTTATCCTGACACTCCTTCCCTCCCTCCCTCCCTCCCTCGCTCCCTCCCAGTATCTGTACTGATTGGCTGCCCCCCCCCCCCCTCCATGCATGTTGCTGGTATAAATCCCTGCTGGGGTGGAGATAAGAGCAGACTTCAAATACTGACAGACACAAGCGCACAGCTGCACAACTGCAACGCTGACGTCGGATATTTGACATTCCAACATGTGTAAAGGACTTGCGACGCTCCCGGCAACATGCCTGAAAAGGTAAGTGATAATAAAAATAATACATTTTATTTATAATGCACTTTACATTACTGAGAATCTCAAAGTGCTACAGTTTGATAATTAAAAAGGAAACACAATAATAAAATCAAGATAAGAGATAAAAGGGATAAAAAGAGAATAAAACAATTAAAAACAGCAACTATGGGAAAAAAAACCCCAGCATTGTTTAGTGATGAAGTGATCCACGACAGTCGGACAGAGTTTCTCCTGCAGAAGTAGTTTCTTCTCGTACACTAATTAAAATTAAGCTTGATCTTAAATGTCACAGCTGTAAAGTTACAGGCATCGGTCAGCAGTCTGGTTACTTCTTGCTCAGATGAAAGTGTTGATCAAACTTGCAAACTGAGATCTTGTATCATGCATTTCTCCACAGTGCCAAAGACATCAAGCACAAAATCAGCTTCCTGCTGCAGAAGCCTGAACCCCACGCAGCCGAAGCCAAGGAGATAAAGGAGAAAACCGCCAACGCCGCTGCAAAGAGGTCAGGAGAAATCACACTCCTCGTCACATGAGCCTCTCCTCCAAAGGCTTCTTCACTAATATCATTACTGCAAACTGTTTAATCACTGGAAGCATTAAGAAGTGACCTACATATGTTTTTATCTGGATGAAGGATACAAGTGTCCACAGTTAAAAAGCAATAAAGCTTAATGTAATAATGACAGAGGGGATTTCACATGAGGCAGATCTATTTTCTAGACATGATTTTTTGGACACAAGGCTCCAAAAGTCAATAAAGAATTCCCTCTGAATGAGTCAGAAGTTTGCTTGAGGACAGATAGAGGCGATAAGAGAAGAGCCGTTTGGCTGAAAGCAAATTATTTCCTGACATGAAAATCCTTCTCTTGCTCTTGATTGGTTTTGTTCTGACGGTTTGCAGCTTGATTTCACGTCTGCAGCTTTTCCTCGGGTCACGTCTTTATGATGATGGACACGTTGCTGTTTGTTTAAGGTGTTAAATGTGGACAACTTGCAGGAGAGCAGGTCGTGTTTGCTCTGATCTGAGGCCGTGCTGCTGCCGGCGTCTCCGACTTTACCGTTTAATTACACGTTTAATTACACGTTTAATTACACGTCGTCCATCAAGACGGTGGCAGATCATCAACATTCATGTGAAGCCTTTAGGGAACTGTTGCTTCAATAACCTGGTGCAACTATTGCTATTATTCATATATGACAACAACAGCAATTTGGTTGATAAGTTGTTTTTAAGGAGGAATTGTTATGATTGTATTTCTTCCATGTCATGTGATGTTGGAAAGGTTGTCTTATTGATTACTAAGGTTGTGATGAGCCGCTTGATGTAGATCAAACAAGAAAGCAACCAGATTTATACATAGAAGTTGTTTTAGCTGCAAAACCTTGGATGATACAATCACCTTATTTATGAATATGTTAGAAAAAGAAGGAACATTTATTATAAAATTCATGAAAAGCCGAACAAAAGCAGATCAAAGTCTGCAGATTGTGAAAGTCGGCTGCAGGGTTCCTGATTCCTGAGGATCAAACTGTTCCTGACGGTTGATCCTGAACAACCCGTAATTAAGTTTGCCTTCATCTAATGGTGAATTTAAAGAAAAAAAAAGAAAAAAAAAAGAAAAAAAAAAAATATATATATTTTTTTTTTTTTTTCATTTTTTTTCTATATATATTTTTTTTTCTATATATATTTCTATATATATTTATTATATATATTATATGTATAATCTAGTTTTCGGATCTGTGGCACCTTATTTATGGATATGCTAGAAAAAGAAAGTAACATTTATTATCAAATTCATGAAAAACATAACAAAAGCATATCAAAGTTTACTGAACTGGACTGCATGTGGGCTGCAGGGTTCCTGATGCAGCCGAGGTGGAGAAGTGGAAGGAATCCTTCAGCCATGTGATGAGCAGCGAAAGTAAGTGTGCTACTGTGATTATTGTGATTATTTGTAAATTTTTGCTTCACGTCTGAAAAGAAAAAAACATCAAAGAGGTTCAGATCCAAAGAAAACATAATAACTTAATAACGTATTAATGTCAGAACTGATACGGCATCAGGCTAATAAGACAACAGTCTCGTTATTGAAGGGAAGCAAAGATGCTCGGATACGGCAAGCAAATATGTAAATGGAGCGTACAGATATGGCAGGCCGTTTTAATATTTAACAGCTAGACTGGATACGTTTTGCAGATATCCACAATTCAATTCTTCCTAGTCAAAAAGAGAATTTCAGATATCTACAATTACATTGTTCCTGTCCACGATTGTCATTTCAGATATCCACAACGTCATTCAACTGAATTACGACTAGCTGTAATTCCAGTTTCAGATATCTGCAATTTAATTCTGACTAGTCATAATTCCAATTCAAGATATCTTTAATTCCCCTCATTTCAAAATATCTACATCGTCCTTTTTAGATATATTGAATTTAGTTTTGACTAGTCAGAATGAAGTTGTAGATATCTTGAACTGGAATTACGAATAGTCATAATTTAATTGTAGATATCTGTGAGGGACCGGAGCGGCCTCCCCTCGTAAAAGGGCAAACTGGACCTGGGTGATGAGGTGGAAAGGAGAAGACGCAGAGCGTGGAATGCCAAAAAAAAGGCTTTTTATATTATGTAAAAAAACCCACAAAGACATCCAAATGGAGTTCAAAATATGGCACATTGAGCATAGCCTCACATCAAGCTTCCTCCACTCAGCAGACCCCTCTTCTGGTATGCAGCCGCTGTTTATGAAGCCAGGCAGGAGGAGAGGTTGATTGGACACAGGTGTGCCCAATCAGCAGAACCAGGCACACCTGTGTGCTGCTCCCCCGCAGACCACGCCCAATCCTCCACCCTGCCACACACATTAAAAAAGTCCGGTGACGGTGAGAAGGGGAGGGGTTGCTCACTTTCTCACAATATCTATAATCAAGTTATAGATATCTTGAAATGAATTTTAATTAGAGATATCTCAAATTGGAGATATCTTTAACTTCCATTCTCAAAATGTAATTACAGAAATCTTGAATTAGAGTTTTGACTAGTCAAAATGACGATATAGATATTTTGAATGACAATTCTGACTAGTCACAATGTAATTATGACTATAGTCAAAATGCAGTTGTAGAAATCTGCAATGTTCATTCTGGATAGTTAAACTTAGCCATTAAATGTTAAAACAGCTTGCCATAGTGCACACACACTCACTCACTCACACACATATATATACACACACACACACACACACACACACACACACACACACACACACACACACACACATATATATATATACACACACACACACACACACACACACACACACACACACACACACACACACACACACACACACACACACAAACACACACACACACACACACATATCAGAATCAGAATCATGTTTATTGGCCAGGTTTGAACATTGCCCAACAAGGAATTTGACTCTGGTTATTTCGCTCTTTAGGCAGTAAATAAAAAAATGTACACTCACACACTTATACACACGCACACATACACACACACACTGCTCAGCTCATTCTCATGCTCTGCTCTGGGCTACGTGTCCCTCGGCACCGCTGTTCCTCTCGGGGCTCTGACCAGCGATGTCTGCGAGGACGTGCATCTGCAGCCCCTCTGAGAATCTGAGCACTCAAATCAAAAAAGGAGCAATGGCCTTGAGGGAACCGGCCCAGATCTGGACCGCAATGTTCCCTGAACTCGCCCCCTGACCTCCAGCATGTCCTCCTCCTCCCGCCTCCGTCCTCCAGCTCTCACTGGTCCAGGATCCTGGTGTTTACGCTGGCGTGACCCGTGCAGCCTCTAGACGGGTCGTCGTAGTCCAGCAGGACTCTGGACCGCTGCAGCCGCTGATCTATAGAGTAGAGGGTCTGCATCGATGTCACTTCCCCTCTGGACCAGCCCCTTTACTCACACTGAGTGGCAAAACATCAGCAAAAACAGCTGCAACTAGTGGAGAAGACGGGATAACAGCCGATTATCAGCTTAAATTAAAGGCAGTTGGACTTGACAGTGACCCGTACAGTTACCAAGAACCAGTGGTCCATGGACATTAATATTTGGTACAGTTACCAAGAACCAGTGGTCCATGGACATTAATATTTGGTACATTTACCCCAAGAACCAGTGGTCCATGGACATTAATATTTGGTACAGTTACCCCAAGAACCAGTGGTCCATGGACATTAATATTTGGTACAGTTACCAAGAACCAGTGGTTCATGGACATTAATATTTGGTACAGTTACCCCAAGAACCAGTGGTCCATGGACATTAATATTTGGTACAGTTACCCCAAGAACCAGTGGTCCATGGACATTGATATTTGGTACAGTTACCCCAAGAACCAGTGGTCCATGGACATTAATATTTGGTACAGTTACCCCAAGAACCAGAGGTCCATGGACATTAATATTTGGTACAGTTACCAAGAACCAGTGGTCCATGGACATTAATATTTGGTACAGTTACCAAGAACCAGTGGTCCATGGACATTAATATTTGGTACAGTTACCAAGAACCAGTGGTCCATGGACATTAATATTTGGTACATTTACCCCAAGAACCAGTGGTCCATGGACATTAATATTTGGTACAGTTACCCCAAGAACCAGTGGTCCATGGACATTAATATTTGGTACAGTTACCAAGAACCAGTGGTTCATGGACATTAATATTTGGTACAGTTACCCCAAGAACCAGTGGTCCATGGACATTAATATTTGGTACAGTTACCCCAAGAACCAGTGGTCCATGGACATTAATATTTGGTACAGTTACCCCAAGAACCAGTGGTCCATGGACATTAATATTTGGTACAGTTACCCCAAGAACCAGAGGTCCATGGACATTAATATTTGGCCACAAATCCAGTTTCCTGATATTTATATGTACTTAATTTCTACGCCGGGGAAATACACGAAGCAAAGCTTGAAGGAATACAAAAGTCTTGACGCTTGGTCCGACTTCAAGGCAGGATTTGTTGGTGAAATTAAAGTGATGAGGACACCGAACTTTATGATTTGACCATTTAACGTTAGCTACCCAAAAATCCAACATTACCTGATACAAAATGGGAACCACAAATCCACGTTTCAGTGCCTGGAATCCAGTTGTTTCTACGAATTGCAGCGATCCATAACTCCGATTTCTTGCTAAATCTATGAGTACAGTCAATCGCACAACAGCTCTTTACCATTTGTATATGTTTTCGAGTTGCTCAAACTGAAAGTTTATGCTGCCACTCTTTTCTCTTCCAGAGGGTCGGAGGGTCTTCACCAGCTTCCTGAAGTCGGAGTTCAGCCAGGAAAACGTGGACTTCTGGGTCGCTTGTGAGGAATACAAGAAGAGTCCGGCCTCTCAGCGGGCGCCTCGAGCCAAGCAGATCTACCGGCAGTTCGTGGAGGCCGACGCTCCCAACGAGGTGATTACCTTCATCTGATAACACATCCATATCTCCTCATCGGTCCAGATTTTAGCTGAGCTGCTACGGATGTGAATATAAAAAGAAGTCCGTCTTAAAACCATCTCTAAGTTCAAACTGAGCTTGTCCATCTCTGACTATACTTTACGTCGCCAACGGCGTCTGTTGCTAGGCAACAACAAGAAGTACCACTGGATACTGTATACCAGGGGTCGGCAACCCGCGGCTCTAGAGCCGCATGTGGCTCTTTAGAACCGCCCTAGTGGCTCCCTGGAGCTTTTTCAAAAATGTTTCACCTTTTTTTCTTCTTTTTTTTTTCTTTTTTGACTTTTTCTTTTTTCTTCATTTTTTCCTTTTTTCTATTTTTTTCTTCCTTTTTCCTTTCCTTTTTAATCTCGATATTTCGACTTTTTTCTCAAAATTTTGACTTTTTTCTCGTCATTTCGACTTTTTTCTCGAAATTTTGACTTTTTTCTCAAAATTGTACTTCAACATTGATCTCGACGTTTTAACTTTTTTCTCGACATTGACTTTTTTCTCGAAGTGCATAATGAAAAAAAAAAATCTTCCCCCAGTTCTAACTAATATAGATACATGCAGCATGTGTTTCTTATACAAGACTTTTCATTTTTTGCAGCTCCAGACATATTTGTTTTTTGTGTTTTTAGTCCAATATGGCTCTTTCAACATTTTGGGTTGCCGACCCCTGGTGTATACCCTGCTTCTAGAAACAAGACTATCGGTGCGTCCGAAATGCCACACTAAACAGTATATACTCAAAAAGTATACTTCAGTTCGGCACACTTTTGAGTAAATATCACTAGTATGCATTAATTTGGATGTACTACTCAGAGCCACACGGCACTTCCTGCCGTTGGGAGGGGTTACCATGGTAACAACTCCTGTCACAGCAGCAGCACCGCTCCGCTCTTTCCCGTTTATCCTGGCCGAAACAAGATGACATTTCTGTGGTTTTATTCCTACCTCTTCAACTTCTAACGAGAAACAGAAGAAGAATAGGAGTAATAATGTGATAAATGATGAACTCATCTGGTTAATATCTTATGGAAACCAAAGTGAAATCACACCTAATTCCTCACATTTGAATTGTAGCGTGATGGTGCTGCTGCTGCTGCTGCAGCTTTGCTTGGTACTGCTAACGTTATCCTCCACTTTTGTTGGTTGCTCAGTATCTGCGCTGTGGGAAGTTTCTGCTCAGCTAGTGTCCATCAATCCATAGTAATACATTTCTCCAGAATGAGTATGGATACCCATACTATTGTGTACGTAGGCTACTAATGTTTCGGACTCACTAAAAAATCTCACATACTGTTTTTGCTACTCATTAGTGTGGAAGTATGGGATTTCGGACACAGCTATACTCTGCTTCTAGAAACAAGGATAATACTCTATAAATCTAAAATATCGATTGGGTAAGGAGACATTTCTTGACTCGAATCTTTAAAACTACCAAAATTAGGGCTGGAGATCGATTCAAATGTCAAGTATCGATTCGATTCCGATTCTTAAGATTCAGAATCGATTATCAAGAATTGATTCGATCCAATTCGATTCCGATATCGATTTGGGTTAGTGTTATTAAAAATGCTATTGGCAGCTAATGATACTGTAAGGACCAATCAGCTCCCAGAATGCTGATAGAACTGCTTTCAGAAACATGTGGGGCAGAATTACCAAACAGATCCAGGGAGCAAACAGAGACGGATGAAATCACTTTTATTTTTTCCATTTTTGAGAATTTGGTTTTTAGCATTTTTTGCAAATTTAACCCCAAGACGGTATAAAAAAGTAAAGAAATATAGACAATTTATGCAATTATAACTGAAAAGTTTAATGTTTTCATACCTTTAAACATATTTAAGGGCAAAAACATGGCACCAGCTATGCTCGTGTCCAACAAAACATTCGTTTTTTGAGCATAAACAAAAAAATACCAAACGTTGTAACGTAATGATGAAAAAAAAAGATATATTGATCTTTAGACATATGAATTGATTTTTAGGAATTAATATGAGAATCGATTTAGAATTGGAAAATCGATTTTTTCAACACAGGCCTAACCAAAATAGTCTAAAATAGACTTCTAATCACCCTAAGGCCACGTTTACACATAGCCGGGTATTTACAAAAATGGATATTTCTCTACGTTTTGAAAAATACCCTCGTTTACACGAACCCGCATGAATACGCTGTTAAGGTGCTATGAGCATCCAAACCTGCAGGGGGCAGTGTAACGAGAAGATAAAGTCATGCTAACCAATCAGAATCCTGGAAAAAAACATCAACAAATGACACGTGTGAAGCCCGAATAATATGGTTCCGCATTAAATCAACGGCGTAGCCTACGTACGGTGGGCGTCGCCGCGTACCCTACGCCGTAGGCTCTGCGTTGGTGTAACGCGGAACCATAAATCAGCCTTGACTGCCAGTTACTTCCAAGACGGAACGAGAGTCTTTCGTTTGGAGTGACAGAGAAGGAGTTACTTTTAAGTGTGACATTAGAATATAGAACAGGTAAAATACAAGAAAATATTGACGGTGGCCAAACAAATTGTAAACACAGGTCGCACAAATGATGCTGGTGACGTTTCTGTCTCATAATGTGACGTTCTGAAGCCTAAATGTCCGTTTCTCTCTGTTTACAAGCAAACGTGAAAACAGAGTTTTTGAAAATCTCCACTTTGGCCGGAGTTTTCAGAAAATATAGTTTTTGGCGACTTTGAGCTTTGTTTTCGTGTAAACGAACGGCCAAAACGCATGAAAACGCCACCGTTTTTCCTCCGTGTAAACGGGGCCTAAACCACTTTGGTAAAAACCAGTTTTTTACAGTTCTTGACCTCTCTTGCAGGTGAACTTGGACGCGGCGACCAGAGAGACGACGAGGCGCGGAGTGGAGGACGCCGGGCCGTCCTGCTTCGACGTGGCTCAGAAGACCATCTACACCTTGATGGAAAAAGACTCGTACAGGCGGTTCCTCAAGTCCCAGGCGATGAGGAACCCGGGTCAGAGAGAGACGGGAGGTTCCCAGGACAAGAAGAACTGTGACTGGACCAGGCGGGCGTTAGCCGGCGGGGCCTAAAGGAGGAGGAGCGGGGCCCCGGACTGGGGGCCAAAGACCGGAAACGCATGTGAGAGCTGGACATGAAAAGACTAAAGATCATTAGATGGTGGTGAACGTGACTCGTGAAGGTTCAGATGAGATTCTCTTCAGCGGTTCTTCTACTTGCTGATTTTACCGGCCGTGTTTATCATGTTAATATTTATCATCTTGTTTTAAAAAGAAATATGTTTCCCGTTTGTACGTTCACAGCTTTGTAAGCGCTACGTAGCGCCGAGGCGCCGAGACAAAAGACACTTCCGGTTTCCCTCCAGAGCACAACAGACCGTCTGGGCGAAGGTCGAGTTTTGTTGTTACTGTCAACAGAAAACAGTCTAGAGATACATCCAGTCCACAAACACGTCTTCAAAGAACATTTCCGGCATTTTACTATAAAAAAAAAAAGGAATCACTGCAAAGGAAGGAAAAAACAGCTTGTTAAAGACTTTGAATGTTTGATTCATGAGCAGTGAGGCAAGGCAAGTTTATTTGTATAGCACAAGTCAACACAAGGTTATTCAAAGTGCTTTACATCAACATTAAAAGCAGCAAGACACAATTAAACAGTAAATAACAAATAAAATGAAATAAAATGATAAGAAAAGAGGTAAAATGATAAAAAGTACAAGTTGTTAAAAAGTAAGGGCAGTAGAGTACAGCAGGTACATCTCATTCTTACAATGGCAAGAAATACGTTTCTATACGGTCAAAACGTACAAAGACCGGCTCAAATACAGTATTACAACTGGATAGAAAACAGAACAATTTATATATTTAGATTAAAGAGCATTTATATGTGTGTATATATATATATATATATATATATATATATATATATATATATATATATATATATAATTTCAAAAAGCCAGTATTTACGGCGCTTCTAATGACATCACTGAGGATTATATTATAAGAGAAAGTTTAACAGCATTTCCAAACCTTTTCTGAATAATTGAACAAGTTTGATTTATTTATAAATGCACCAAGTCGTCACCTCCTCGCACCTTAGGCTTTTACACCCCGGGCTTTGACTACCAACTTAAGCACATCATGCCTTTTAAGTAGCTGGAGTAGAAGGATCAGTTAGGCGTCTGTTCTGCAGTATCATGTTTAAGCTATGAAGCTGAAAGATCGTGCGTGTTCGTTTGCCTGGTGCACCATAAGAAAACCAGTGAACAGAATCAAAGTTATTACAAACTTTATTATATCATGCACAATGTTTTCTGGCCGGAGGTAAACTTTTATCAAACCACAAAGGCAGGAGAGAAATGCACACCGGGGTCATGGATCCAGTCGTATTTATACTAAAAAGGGAGGTGTTTGTACGTAAACCCCATCTGCCAAACAGATCAGACCTTCATCGTCCCTGTTTATTGCTTCCTACTTAGGATGTCAACCCAGATAACGGATAAGACCCATCAGTGTCTGTTTTTTCTTCATTGTCTTCACCTAATGAAGAGTAAATATCTGAACCGTTTTAAAAGCCTAGTCATGAAACAGGAGTTGAACGTGCAACTAGAGAAAAAACCACCAGTGCAGAATCTTATAGAAAAACCCTTCAAACTCTTAAACAATTTCATAAAATCCTATCAAAGCTTTACATGACAACGATGTCTCTGGGAAGCTTTACTCTCTTCCAGGGTACCACTAACCCAATCCTGGAAACGAGGCTCGATGTTGGAACCACATCTAAAGGAGTCACAAAGTAATCTTCAATAAGGAAACTGAATTTAGTTTTCAACAACAATTTGAACCGTGTGGAATTCAGCGCCTGCAGCCGGCGCACAGAGAAGCTAGTTTTTCCTTTAAAAGTGGCAGTGATGTTCAATGCTAATATCTTTAAACTAGTAAAAAAAGAAACAACATGAGAGGAAGGACTCATTTCCTGTGATGAGAAAACACACACAGCAGGAAACACGACAGAGCCGTCAGTATTATTATTGTGTTCAAACATGTTTTCAGGTCTGAAGATATTTCAGAAACCGTCACATGAAACACGTACTCGGTTAAAACACGGCTGCTTACTTGAGCTCGCATTGACACACGGATACTTTAACACCACTTACTGGCTTAGCAGCCGTCCCAGGTTTGAATGGTCCCTTCTCATCCCCTGGTGCTTCGTTGTCATGGTTACAACCAGCTTTGCTGTTTGAACATGCGGATCATTTCTCTACACTGTGAAAATTGTGACTTTGTCAATTTCTAGTGGAGTTTTGAGCATTTGAGTGTATGTTGATATCAGTAGTCGTGTTTTTCTCTTGCATGTGTTCGGTTCTTAACAGGACGACAAATGATTAAATTGTGACTAATTATTCGGGCAATTTTGAAGAATCCCAGTGTAAGTGATGCTCTAAATAAGCTGACTTTAACAGAACACGTTACAGCAGCCTTGTTAGATGAATATGTAAACTGTGATGGATAGACAACTGTGGCGTGTACGTAAATACTTATTAAATAAAGATTCTGTACTACTCATGTCATGCTCTGAAAGCAGATTCACTAATAAAATCGTGTTGGATGACCAGAACTTGGGATGCTTAGTCTTTTGTGACTTGCACCGATAGAGAAAATGAGTTATTTACAGGTAGGTGACACATTTTAAAACAAACAGTTTAATGAACATGGAAAAGCTCATAACTGGATGGAAAAGATTCAAATTAAAAATTAAAGAACAATTAAAGCTGCAAGCAGCGATGAACGGGCGCACGCACCCTTGTGCACGTTCAGGCTGCAGTGGAAGCTTGTATGACTTTTAGAGGATGACACCAGCCACGACTCTCTATGTCAAACCATTCAAAAGTTATTGCAGAAAATCGGAACTATCACATATCGAAATCAGAAGATTCATATCAATTAATAATTCATACCAATTAAGGTGAAGGAGTCAAAACCGAGTCCGATGACACCACCCACAACTATGTATGTCATACCATTGTACCATCATACCATATGGCAGAAAATAGGATCTATCAAATATCGACCAATCAGAAAAAGGGGCGGGCATAATTCCGGCCAATGAAGGTCAAGTACTCAATACCGAGTCTGATAACACCACCCACATGTCTTTATCACAACCCGTTCAAAAGTTATGGCAGAGAATAGGGACTATCAAATATGGACCAATCAGATGAAGGGTGGGCGCGCTTTTTGGCATCTATCGTCACCACGGTAACGATTTTGACTGAGAAAAGTAATGCCCATCGTCGCAGGATCGAGACGCACATTTTGATGTACAACACACCTGGGTGCACGTTACGGTTGGGGCAGCATTAATTGCAGAAGGAATGGCATAAATTGCGCCAAAATAACACGATTAATTCAAAATGGCCGACTTCCTGTTCGGTTTCGGCCATGGCGCCAAGAGACTTTTCTTTAAGTTGCGACATGATACAGGTGTGTACCGATTTTCGTGCATGTACGTCAAACCGTATTGTGGGGCTTGAGGCACAAAGTTTTCTAGGGGGCGCTGTTGAGCCATTAGGCCACGCCCATTAATGTAAACCATTAAATATTAAAAATATCAAAAGTTTGGACACACCTTCTCATTCAAGTAAAAAATGGGGAAGTGTGTCCAAACTTTTGGTCTGTACTGTTCAGTGATGGGCAGAAACGCGTTAGAAGTAACGCGTTACTGTAATCCGATTACTTTTTTCAACTAACAAGTAAAGTAAGGGATTACAATTGCAAAAACAGTAATTAGATTACCTTTATTTTTCTGAAAGAAGGCTGCGTTACTGCGTTACTAAATGCAGTATTTGTTTTGTGAAAATATCTCATGACTTTGCGACGTATGAGCGGCGCAAAGTCAGTGGTAAACCAGAGACGACATGGAGTGCGAGAGAGAGCAGGAGCATACGGGGTTTAACGCCTGGAATTACAGACATTATTTTGAGTTTGACTCGGTCAAAAGTGATAAAAACATTCTCATCCACTGTAAAGTCTGTGTGGGAGGAAAGCTTGTTGCGAGACCCCCGGATTCCTCCTCCCGCACTGGGGCTGCAGCGCCGGCTGCCTCATCAGACTCCAGCGGGAGAACTGCCGGTGGCCCCTCTGCTGCTAAACAGGTGAAACTAAGACCAACGGGACTTAGTGCAGCTGAATTGAAAAAGCTTGTCGCAGGTTATATTGTAGTTCAAGTCAGAGAGAGCTGTATTTTGCCTGACGCAATTTGCATAAATTTAAGACTGAAAATAATAAAATCAAGTTTAAAAATAGACCGTTTCATTTATTTATTGTCATTTAATTTTATATGGTGGAATATGCACAAAGAATAGAATTAAACTGAAAGTTCTATTGTTTTATATTGTTCCAGTAAAGTGTATTCAGGTTGTGCATCATGTTTTTGAAAAGTAACGTAGTAATGTAACTAATTACTTTTGAAAATAAGTAATTAGTAAAGTAACAGGATTACTTTTTTGGTTCAGTAATCAGTAACTAATTACTTTTTCCAAGTAACTTGACCAACACTGGTACTGTTTATACAGTATATAATTAAAAAAAGCCAGTAATCACGGCACTTATGACATCACTAATGATGATTATACGAGGCAGTTTAACAGCATTTCCAAACCTTTTCTGAATAATTTTTTGAATAGTCTTTTGTTGTTTCGCTGCATGACACCAATAGAGAAAAATAATTATTTACAGCTATGTGACACATTTTAAAACAAACAGTTTAATGAGATCAAACGTGCATGTAGAAATAGATAAATGTGCACACGTGTATACAAGTAAAGTGCACTTATGCACAAACACGAGGACCAAGATAAGAACAGAAAGGGTAGAATACTCAAGAAAAGGTTAAATTGTAGTAATTAGTGTTTCACAGATCAACAGATTTTGTTGGTCTGAGGAAAACTACATCCTAAACCAGTTCTAGATTTCAAGTTTGGATGGGGAGAAATTAATCATACCTGTGACCTTGCACAGGATTTAAAAGGGTATAGAAAATGGATGGATTGATGGATGAAAGGGTGAAATGCTGGAGGTGCCAGGCCAGGCAGTATATGTGAGTAATTAAATATTGACATCATTTATGATTTATGGTGATGGACCAAGGGAAAATGTGTTAAAGAAGCACAAACAGAAGTGTGAAATGGGAGGTGATGAAGACATGCACCAGAGTTCCCAGAACCTGGATGATGGTTTGAGTCCTTTGTTGCAAAGTGAAGCTTCGTAACATAAGGTTCAACGTTTATAACTTGGGCAAATGCTGCTCCACTCTGATAGAAAGTCTGGCTCTGGGTTCGATCTCCAGGACAAAGAGGTGGGTGCTGTTGGGTAGGCATACAAGCAATCACAGAAACAAAACGTACAATTAGGCAACAAACAAAAGAGACGTCTAAAGCAGCATGCAGTGGAGCTGAAATGCTGCAGAAACATGTTGATCCAAGGTTTTATCCGCAATTCTGCAGAGATCTTGGTGGTTTTGAGAAGTGCCTTTTGGATGCATGAAGTCGGTCTCTGCCCCGCTGTGGCTGGTTGATTGTTCTGTACTGGTGGAACGGGAATGGGAAGGGTACCAGAACCACTTCACAAGGGACAATCTTTGTAGAGTGAATGCTTATGGGTTGCTGCAAAAGTTATAGGAAACAAAGTCATATGTTGTATGAGAACAAAAATGTTATTATAATTCATCCTGCAACGCCCATTTTCGTCTGGATTATATCCTTCCAATCACTTTTAACAACGTGATGATGATGATATCACCTTGGTAGGATTGGTTTACCAGTTGGTTGTGCCGGCTAAATTCCGTCCCTTGGTTTTAAAAATGGCAACATTTTGAAGCATTTTTTTTGGCCTCGCGTAAAAAGGGATGTCGCAGCTTACATAAAAACCTGTCATGTGTGTCAGTTAACTGGAAACCAAACCAGAGTATCAAACCTGCTCCACTGCAGCCTATTCCTGCTCTAGGCGAGCCGTTTGAGCATCTCATTGTGGATTGTGTTGGCCATTTACCGTGCGCTAAATCTGGCTGTAAATACCTTCTTACAGTTACGTGTCAAAGCACTAGGTATCCTGCTGCCTACCCACTGAGGTCGATAACCACCAAAGCAGTAGTCAAGGCATTGGCTGTGTTTACCTCAGTGTTTGGTATCCCGAAAGTTATTCAGAGTGACCAGAGGTCCAACTTTTCATCACACATGTTTGAACAAGTCTTAAAACTGCTGCACGTAAAACACAACCGGTCATCTGCTTATCATGCGCAGAGCCAGGGCGCTTTGGAGCGGTTCCATCAAACTCTCAAGTCTCTCCTCCGGGCGTATTGCACAGAGTTAGATAGAGACTGGGAAGAGGGTCTGCCCTGGCTGATGTTGGCCGCGAGGGAGGCTGTGCAGGAAAGTACAGGTTTCAGTCCAAATGAGCTCGTTTTTGGTCATGCAGTGCGAGGGCCCTTGGCAGTGCTTAAGGATAACTGGGTGGAGACAGAGTCGCCTAAAAATCTGATTGATTTTGTAAACGGGTTTAGACATCGATTGTTTGTTGCTGGTGCAATGGCCAGGGAAAAGTTGCAGGTGGCGCAAGGCAGGATGAAAAAGATATATGATCGTCGTACAGCACGTCAAGAGTTTTGCCCAGGAGATCATGGGGTTGGCTCTCATGCCTATTGTGAGCTCACCGTTTCAGGCCAAGTATGTTGGCCCGTACACTGTTTCTGAGAAGTTGTCAGACTTAAATTATTTGATTGCAACACCGGGGCGGAAAAAGTCAACACAACTTTGTCACGTTAATCTCCTAAAACCATATTACAAGCGTAATGTGGATTTTGGTCAGGCTGATGGGGATGGTGTGAGTCCTGCTCTCCTTATCTGTCCGGTGTCTGTGACACACGAAGAAGATGGGGTGCTGGAACCGGATGACAGTTTGTTATATGGCCGATTGAAGAATTCCAAGTCACTCTGCAATTTGGACAAGTTGTTGTCTCACTTGCCTGAGCCTAAGAGTAGTGAGTTGTCTAGATTGTTGTTGAAATATCCCTGTTGTCAGGGTTTGACACTTCCCTCCAGTTTGTGAGTTTCAGTTCTATCCCTCCTGTGTCCCATTGGCCCTGATTGTCTGCACCTGTGTCTCGTTGTGTCTCGTTATCCCCTGTGTATATCTGGTCTTGTCATTCCCTTGTTCCCTGTCGGTCCGTACTGTTTGTCCCTCGATGTCTCCTCTGTTTTTTTTTGCCGTTCATGATCCTGGTTCTTGTTAATCCTGCTCTGCAGCGCTTTTAGTTCTTGTTTTTTGTAAATAAACCCTTTTTGTTGAGAATTCCTGTCTCCGGCCTGCGTTTGGGTCCTCATTCAACCAATCATAACACCTGTCTGTTTGGAGACACTCCTTCGCGCACTAGCTGGATTGAGCATGATATTGATGTCGGGGACGCACTGCTGATTAAGCAGAGGTTTTACCGCATGTCACCTGAGAAGCTCAAATATCTAGACGCTGAAGTCGAGTATATGCTTCAGAATAACATTGCTGTCCCGTCTATGTCGAGTTGGGCCTCTCCCTGTATTTTGGTGCCGAAACCAGATAAAACGCCGAGGTTTTGTACGGATTTCAGAAAAGTGAATGCTGTCACCAAACCAGATTCCTTTCCATTGCCGCGCATGGACGATTTTATAGATCAGGTGGGGTCTGCCAAATTCGTAAGTAAATTAAATCTGCTTAAAGGATATTGGCAGGTGCCTTTGCCAAAGCGCGCACAGGAAATATCTGCGTTTGTCACGCCGTCAGGTCTGTATTCTAATACAGTGATGCCATTCGGGTTACGGAATGCTCCAGCCACATTTCAGCGGCTGATGAACCGAGTTGTGTCAGGTCTGGATGGCTGTTCAGTTTACTTGGATGATCTTGTAATTTTTAGTGATACTTGGCATTCTCATCTTCGGTGCATCCGTGCTCTGTTTGAACGGCTGGCCGAGGCGCAGCCCACCATAAATCTAGCAAAGTGTGAGTTTGCTATGCCAACGGTGACGTATCTTGGTCGTGTGGTGGGGCAAGGCAGTGTGGCTCCTGTACAGGCCAAGGTTCTGGCAGTTGACAAGTACCCATAGCCAGAGCCGCCTGGGAGATTTGCGAGGCCCTGTGCGAAATGGATGGGGGGGCCCTCGAAATTTTGGGGGTTTTTCGGGTCGGATCGGGTGTCTATATGCGCAATTTTAACTCTCCAATTAGCAAAATACTGGATACCTTCCCCTGCCTCATCATCATCTCTCTCCTCGACGCGGGGCCCCACAGCTGCTGGAGACCCGGTCGGATCGGTGATTTTTGTAACAAATTTATCAAACGAGCCTTTCAGAGAGGCATTATACTCTTCCATTTTCTTTCGTTTTTTTTCTTTTTTCATCCCCTGATGGAAATTTCCTGATTCTGTCTCGTTCTCTCGACATTGTGTGACAGTTTGTTCCAACTCCACCCGTCTGGATCAGAGCTTGTGTCTGCGCTTGGTCTGATCAGTTGTATTGAACAACAGACACGCGCATCATTGCACATATATTTATTGATATGCACAGACTAGTACACGTTTAGGTCTGTAATGGAACGTGACTGTTGATATTTATAAGGGAAAAAAAAAAATAATTTTGAAAAAAAAAAAAAAAAAAAAAAAAAACGGCCCATAGCGCGAGGCCCCTTGGGGCGCGAGGCCCTGTGCGGTCGCACGGTTCGCACACCCCTTGCGGCGGCCCTGCCCGTAGCCTACAACCAAGAAAGAGCTTCAGCGGTTTTTAGGCTTAGTGGGTTACTATAGGAGTTTCTGTAAGAACTTTTCTACAGTGGTGTGTCCTCTGACTGACAAATGAATGGGGCTGGCAGGGAAAAGAGAGCCACACTGAAGGCAGTGAGGTTTTATAGACTGGAACACTGGGCCCAGGTGCTCCAAATCAGCCCAATCAGCTCATCTCACATCAGACTCCTCAAAGACAAATAGAGAGTTAGGCATGCCCACAATTAGACAGGGTCATCACAATTGACAAAGAAAAAAAACCTGAACCCCTTTTAAGAGGAAAACCTATAATTCTCATAATAGTCCATAATCATAATGGTTGACACCTCCCTCGGGCACTTTAGATGTCCTTTAAATGGTCTCCCATCTGAACTGACCCTTTTCCTGACCTCACCATACCTCAGTCTGTCTCTGTGTTATCAGCAGTGATCAGCAGACGTGATGTGGCCTCGGCCGTCTCCAGCAGCGACCGCATTGTGTTTGCAGATTAGAGATTATTATCACGATCTAATTCCATTATCTCATTATCATCAGGGAACATTTCGTTCACAAGAAACAACCATTTTTACATCCAGATGATTGATGAGTTCAGAGCAGGAACCGGCTCAAACACAAGGATGGGAGATGCTCACTGGCACAAACGGCCGATGGATCCAAACAGCACAGGGGCTTTTGAGAGGCGCTCAACTGTGGAGCAACGAAATTCAATCTCAGCACCCTTAAAGAGACAAGTAGGGCCACTATTAATCATATTATTTCATTAATTCATTTACTTTTAAGAATTTATTGGCAGATTGTAGTAGACTATTTTCTTTCCGCCCAATCAACCAGGTGAGTACGGAAGAGTATTAGGGCCAGGCAGGAGAAAAATAAAAATACTATTTTAGAGGAGGAAGATTTTATTTTCATTATGCACACAAAAAAGTCAAAATGTTGAGAAAAAAGTCGAAATGTCGAGAATAATGTTGAAATACAAAATTTTGTGAATAAAGTTGAAATGTTGAGAAAAAGGCCAAATTTCGTCTTTTTTCTCGAAGTGCACAATAAAAAAAATCTTCCCCTCTCAAATATTTTTTGAGCCCTGATACTCTTCCGTAGGTGAGCTAATGTTGAAGAATAATATAAAATCCAGTTCAGAAGTCTGCTGTGGTGTCGTGAGTTTTATTCAGTAAGCCGGCGGTGAGCAGACCTACGCAGATCGTGTCTGAGTTGGTGTGCCGATCCAGAATGGCTGAAATCATGACTTTTTATACAGTAAGTTCAAAGCACAAAAGGCAAGAATCAACAAGCCAAAGGTGAAAGACTAAAAGCAATTAAAGGGTATAGACCAGGGGTCAGCAACCCGCGGCTCTTTAGCGCCGCCCTAGTGACTCTTTTCAAAAAAGTTTGACCTTTTTTTTCCTTTTTTTCTTTTTTCCTTTTTTTCTCTTTTTTTCTCTTTTCTTTTTTTCTTATTTTTTTCTTTTTTTCCTTTTTTTTCTTTTTTCCTTTTTTCTATTTTTCTTTTTTCCTTTTTTTCTTCCTTTTTCCTTTTTTAATCTCGACATTTTGACTTTTTTCTCGACATTTTGACTTTTTTCTCGACATTTCGACTTTTTTCTTGAAATCTGACTTTTTTCTCGACATTTTGACTTTTTTCTCGACATTTCGACTTTTTTCTTGAAATTCTGACTTTTCTCTCAACATTTCGCCTTTCGCCATTTGCCTTCATTCTAAGGCTGATACAAGACTTTTAATTTTTTGCGGCTCCAGACATATTTTTTTTTGGTGTTTTTGGTCCAATACGGCTCTTTCAAGATGTTGGGTTGCCGACCCCTGGTATATACAGTCAGATGTGATCTGTGCCCAAATGAGTTGGTATTAACATATCAGTCAGTCAGGAACTTGGTCATATGGCATTCCCGTGGTTCAAGTCTGTGGTGAGGCCAGTTCAAAGGTGTGGGCCCTGCAGGGGGTAGAAAGCTGGGGCTTCACGTCAGCAACGGTGTCACAATGCCTCAACACTATCCAGCACCCCGAAAAATCACTTTCAAACCCCCCGATGTTTGATTTCTAGTCAGTCATCAAACAGCAACAGCTTTTAATCCGTGAACTAAATATAACCCGTTATTGTTTAACCACATTCATGGATGCTGGTTGTTGTTTGCTTTTACTGGCGGAGGACACCAATCGATCATATATTGCCATATTTCCTCATTAGCATATTTTAGCGCATATTATTTCATTTCATTTTCATTTCATTCTTTATTTCATTCATTAAAAGAAAAACAAAACAGTTCAATATAATTACAACAAATATTTTTCCTTGAATGAAAGGGAACAGAAAGAAGACTAAGCTTATTTTATCTGTCCCTTTTTCCTAAGAAATCAAATTTCAAATAATGTAATAATAAAAAAAATTACGCAATTAAAAAAAAAACACTTTCCAATAAACGTAATTTAAAAAACAAACAAAAAACAAAACCAAAACTACAACAAAGTTTTAAAATAACACAAAATAGCTGTCGTCAAACACAGATAGTCGTATTCTTTTTTGATTCAAAGAAAAAAAATATGTCAGTGGTGCTAAAAAGAGAGAGAGAAAAAAAGAAAACCCTCCTAACATAACAATTATCATATTTCTTCATCAAACTGGCTGAAACAGAACAGAAACACAACGTTCCATTAATTTTGTCCTGGATTTTGGTTTTTTAAAGATCTCTGTTCCTTTTAAGTTATACTTATTTTCTCTTTTTTCAAGATTTTCTTATGAGCTTATGAACATAATTAACAGTGTATATTTGTATATTCATTGGCAAAATGTTCTTAATTTGCAGAATTCTGTGGTCCACTAACTCAAGACATTTCAATAGTTTTATGTGAAGGAATAATGGATTTGAAGGATGACTATATTGTTCTCTACTAATTATTGTTATGGCTTTTTTTTTTGTAAAATGAAAATAGACTGAGTATATTTTTTGCAAGCATTTCCCCAAACTTCAATGCAATAGATCATATATGGCACAATCATAGTGTTATATAAAATATACAATGCCTTGTTATCCAGTATTATTAGAATATTAGAAATAAGATGCCATCTATTTTAGTGAATAAACTCCATGTTTTAAAATAAGTAGAAGACCAAGGACCTGGATTTCTAGAAATGAACAGAAAATAAAAGAGTTTTCTGGATTTGTTGCTAGTAAATGTTAAAATGGTCCAGTCTGGCTGTGAAACTGGTGGGATCAGACACGTTCCAGCGTCAGAGAACAACTTATCAGCAGAGGAAACGAGAGGACGGCCAGCGAAGGGTCAGAGGTTTCACTGTATGTGTCTTTAGGATTCTCCACTCAAGGGTCACGAGTCTCAATTATGTTGCTAGAAGGACGGGGAAAGATTAAGAAGAGCAGTTAATCTATAGCAGCGTGAAGGACGGCACGTCCTCCGGACGACGCTTCAGAAGGTCCAACTGTTGATCTGTGTGAAGTAAACAGACTTGATTGTGATTAGAGAGCAACATGTGGTTAAAGCTAATCAATGAAAATCAGTGGAGGTCACAGCAATGTTTACCAGAGAAAGTGAGAGTTTCTGGCCCCACAGTGAACTAAGATGTAGAAATGCTGGGACTGTGCAGCCGAGGAACCTAAAGAAAAAGAAAGATATTGAGCATGAAGATTGAAGCTGAATAAAAAGGATATGTGGGTCTAGTATAGGATTTTTGTCCCGTGATGACATGGCTAAGATATTAGTCTCAGTTCAACATGAAACATCATTTTCACACGATTACCCCTTTTCCACCAAAGCGGTTCCAGGGCTGGTTCTAGTTCTGGTTCTGGTTCTGGTTCTGGTTCTGGGCCAGGGCTGATTTTTCAACCGGACTTTCTGTTTCCACTGACAAAGAACTGTCTCCGGGCCAGAAGAACCGGTTCAAAAGTAGCACCAACTCTTTGCTGGTCTAGAGGAAAGAACCACTTACGTAAGCGGAGGGGGCTGAGGAGACATTCAAAAGTTATGGCAGAAAGAAGGAACTATCAAATATGGAACAATCAGATAAAGGGGGGGGTGCGCTTTTTGGCATCTATCGTCACCACGGTAACGCTTTTGACTGTGAAAAGTAATTTGTTGTGTTGTAGCAGGATGGAGACGCACATTTTGATGTATAACACACCTGGGTGCACGTTACGGTTTGGGCGAAGAAATGGCCGAAGAAATGGCATAAATTGCGGCAAAATTACACGATTAATTCAAAATGGCCGACTTCCTGTTCGGTTTCGGCCATGGCGCCAAGAAAATTTTCTTTGTACGTCAAACCGTATTGTGGGGCTTGAGGCACAAAGTTTTCAAGGGGGCGCTGTTGAGCCATTAGGCCACGCCCATTAAGGCAAACCATTAAATATCAAATTTTTCACCAGGCCTGGCTTGCGTGTAAAATTTGGTGACTTTTGGGGCACGTTTAGGGGGAAAAAAAGGCCCTCATTTCATCAGAAGTGCTCAGGCCCTAATCAACAGCTATTCAAATACTTATATATATGTATTTATATATATATATATATATATATATATATATATATATATATATATATATATATATATATATATGTATATATATATATATATATATATATATATGCTCATATATTTAAAATCCTAAATCAAAAAATCTAATGAGTATAACCTTTGATAGCAGATTGTTTGAAACTATTCGGTTTCCTTCTGAACTGTTATTCAGACAGATTTTTAAATGAATAAAACTAACGATATCTTAAAAACCATCATTCAGACTGGAAAGCTGACGGTACAGATTTTAGTTTCGTGCGCCAAACAAAGAAAATCAATGTTAATGTGCAAAACGTTTCGGCTTTATTAGGTTAATGGTGTTTATGGTGCCAGGTCCAGTCCTCTGCCGACTTCATGCCTTTTTAAGGGCAACAAATCTGCGAGCCTGACGTGCTAAACGGTAAATAACCCTGGTTTAATCTAATCATCTGCACATCTAAATTGAACAGCTAAAGAGATCAGAAACATGCATAAATATTTACTAAGGGTTAGTTTGTTTGTCACGTTTGGCGAAAAAAGCCCCAAAACAAGACGCATTGAGAGTGTTTTCGCTGCTGGTTTGGTAGAAGTGGTTTAATATTTCAGCAACAACCTCACACGAGTTTGAGAGTGGATTTGTTTTCCATTAATGCCTGGAAACGGTTGTTTTCTCTGTGTTGTGGATGATTTTATCCATTGGAGAGAAGAGAGTCCATAAGGGTTGATCGTGTGAGTTTTTTTATGTCCTCTATAAACTAGAGTAGCTGAGAAGGTCAAAATCACTCACACTTTGGACCAGAGCTAATAGTTCTCAAGCACAAGGAGAAAAACATCCAAACATGTCACTGAATTGCTCTGAAATCCATTAAATGATTTATTATTCACACACTTTTATCCAAACCAAAGTAAATGATCCCTCAGGTTGATATGGAGTTCAGTATCTCGTCTGCAGAAACTTCAGCACCTACAGATTAGTAGAAACTAAAGAGTTTGAGAGAAGAATACATAGATGAGTCTCAGCTAAACAATATTGTCTTAGTAATATTGAGCATTAGATTAGAATTAATTATTAAATCCAATATATGCAGCACGGTGGCTTGGTGGTTAGCACTGTTGCCTCACAGCAAGAAGGTCCCCGGTTCGACTCCCAGGCCCAGCAGGGTCTTTCTGTGTGGAGTTTGCATGTTCTCCCCGTGCTTGCATGGGTTTCCTCCGGGTACTCCTGCTTCCTCCCACAGTCCATAAACATGCATATTAGGTTAATTGGTGATTATAAATTGCCCGTAGGTGTGAGCGTGACTGTGCATGGTTTGTGTGTTTATATGTGGTCCTGTGATGGACTGGTGACCTGTCCAGGGTGTAACCCCTGCTTCTCACCTGAAATGAGCTGGGATAGGCTCCAGCAGACCCCCGTGACCCTGCAAAGGACAAAGCTGGTATAGATAATGGATGGATGGATATTAAATCCAACTGAAACAAATATTAACCAACATCCATCCAACACAGTCAAATATTGAAAAGTTAAAAACTTTGAATTGTGAACATTTCCATCCATCCACTCATCCATCCATCCATCTGTGCATCCATCCATCCATTGATTGATCCATCCATCCTCCCATCCATCATCCATCCATCCATCCATCCATCCGTACATTCATCCATCCCTCCATCATCCATCCATCATCCATCCATCCATCATCCATCCATCCATCATCCATCCATCCATCCATCCATCATCCATCCATCCATCATCCATCCATCCATCATCCATCATCCATCCATCCATCATCCATCCATCCATCCATCCATCCATCCATCCATCCATCCATCATCCATCCATCATCCATCCATCATCCATCCATCCATCCATCATCCATCCATCATCCATCCATCATCCATCCATCATCCATCCATCCATCCATCATCCATCCATCATCCATCCATCCATCCATCATCCATCCATCCATCCATCATCCATCCATCATCCATCCATCATCCATCATCCATCCATCCATCATCCATCCATCCATCCATCCATCCATCCATCCATCCATCATCCATCCATCCATCCATCCATCCATCCATCCATCCATCCATCCATCCATCATCCATCCATCATCCATCCATCCATCATCCATCCATCCATCCATCCATCCATCATCCATCCATCATCCATCCATCCATCATCCATCATCCATCCATCCATCATCCATCCATCCATCATCCATCCGTCATCCATCCATCCATCATCCATCCATCCATCCATCCATCATCCATCCATCATCCATCCATCCATCCATCATCCATCCATCCATCCATCATCCATCATCCATCCATCCATCATCCATCATCCATCCATCCATCATCCATCATCCATCCATCCATCATCCATCCATCATCCATCCATCATCCATCCATCCATCATCCATCCATCCATCCATCCATCCATCATCCATCCATCCATCATCCATCCATCCATCCATCCATCCATCATCCATCCATCCATCCATCCATCCATCATCCATCCATCCATCCATCATCCATCCATCCATCCATCATCCATCCATCCATCATCCATCATCCATCCATCAATCATCCATCCATCATCCATCCATCCATCATCCATCCGTCATCCATCCATCCATCATCCATCCATCCATCCATCCATCATCCATCCATCATCCATCCATCCATCCATCATCCATCCATCCATCCATCATCCATCCATCCATCATCCATCATCCATCCATCCATCATCCATCATCCATCCATCCATCATCCATCCATCATCCATCCATCATCCATCCATCCATCATCCATCCATCCATCCATCCATCATCCATCCATCCATCCATCCATCCATCATCCATCATCCATCCATCCATCATCCATCCATCCATCCATCCATCATCCATCCATCCATCATCCATCATCCATCCATCCATCCATCATCCATCCATCCATCCATCCATCATCCATCCATCCATCCATCCATCCATCCATCCATCATCCATCCATCCATCATCCATCCATCCATCCATCCATCATCCATCCATCCATCATCCATCATCCATCATCCATCCATCCATCATCCATCCATCATCCATCCATCATCCATCCATCCATCATCCATCCATCCATCCATCCATCCATCATCCATCCATCCATCCATCCATCCATCCATCCATCCATCCATCCATCCATCATCCATCCATCCATCATCCATCATCCATCATCCATCCATCCATCCATCATCCATCCATCCATCCATCCATCCATCATCCATCCATCCATCCATCCATCCATCCATCCATCATCCATCCATCCATCATCCATCCATCCATCCATCCATCCATCCATCATCCATCCATCCATCCATCCATCCATCCATCCATCCATCCATCCATCATCCATCATCCATCCATCCATCATCCATCCATCCATCCATCCATCCATCCATCCATCATCCATCATCCATCATCCATCCATCCATCCATCCATCCATCATCCATCCATCCATCCATCCATCCATCCATCCATCCATCCATCCATCCATCCATCATCCATCCATCCATCCATCATCCATCCATCCATCCATCCATCCATCCATCCATCATCCATCATCCATCCATCATCCATCCATCCATCCATCCATCCATCATCCATCATCCATCCATCCATCATCCATCCATCCATCCATCCATCCATCCATCCATCCATCATCCATCCATCATCCATCATCCATCCATCCATCATCCATCCATCCATCCATCCATCCATCCATCCATCCATCCATCCATCATCCATCCATCCATCCATCCATCCATCCATCCATCCATCCATCATCCATCCATCCATCCATCCATCCATCATCCATCCATCATCCATCCATCCATCATCCATCATCCATCCATCCATCATCCATCCATCATCCATCCATCATCCATCCATCCATCATCCATCATCCATCCATCATCCATCCATCCATCATCCATCATCCATCCATCCATCATCCATCCATCCATCCATCCATCCATCCATCCATCCATCATCCATCCATCCATCATCCATCCATCCATCATCCATCCATCCATCCATCCATCCATCATCCATCCATCCATCCATCCATCCATCCATCCATCCATCCATCATCCATCATCCATCCATCATCCATCCATCCATCATCCATCATCCATCCATCCATCATCCATCCATCCATCCATCCATCCATCCATCCATCCATCATCCATCCATCATCCATCCATCCATCATCCATCATCCATCCATCCATCATCCATCCATCCATCATCCATCCGTCATCCATCCATCCATCATCCATCCATCCATCCATCCATCCATCCATCCATCCATCCATCGATTGATCCATCCATCCATCCATCCATCCATCCATCCATCCATCGATTGATCCATCCATCCATCCATCCATCCATCGATTGATCCATCCATCCATCCATCCATCCATCCATCCATCGATTGATCCATCCATCCATCCATCCATCCATCCATCCATCCATCCATCCATCCATCCATCCATCCACCCATCCATCGATTGATCCATCCATCCATCCATCCATCCATCCATCCATCCATCCATCCATCCATCCATCCATCCATCCATCCATCTATCCATCCATCCATCTATCCATCGATTGATGCATCCATCATCCATCCATCCATCCATCCATCCATCCATCCATCCATCTATCCATTGATTGATCCATCCATCCATCCATCCATCCATCCATCCATCGATTGATGCATCCATCATCCATCCATCCATCCATCCATCCATCCATCCATCCATCCATCCATCCATCCATCCATCCATCCATCCAAACCCTGATCAAATCCATTTCCTTTGCGTAAACCAGTTGGATTAGAAACCAACATCTGACACTATGATCAACTGAAACTCAATAACGTAATAAAGTCTAACAGTCACGTCAACAGCCTTTACACCCATTAAAACTGATAAACGCTAGACTTGGGGAGGTAAAGTTGTGCTGAGTCTAAAGGATGCCACCTTTTCACCTGTGAGGAGACTGTGACATTGATGGATTCGTTCATTAGCAGCAGCAAGACAACAGAGAAACACTTTGACCTTTCATATCCAACGGCTTCAGTTTAATTGACTTGATTTGTCAGAGTTCAGGGCTGCGAGCAGCAAACTGCTTCCAGATCAACCTCCACATCCACTTATCAATCTGACATCAGGAAAATGAACTAAACCCTCATATTTCACAGTTTTGATTACTTGAAGGAATATTAGAGTCATCACAAATCCTTAAAATGCAACTGATTGAACAGGAAGTCATGTAGACTGTTAATTATGCGGAAAGCTCATAAGAAAAGTTTGCCAATCAAACAGAAAAAAAAAATAAAAAAAGAGAAAATAAGTATAACTTAAAAAGAACAGAGATCTTTAAAAAAAAAAAAAAAATTCAGGACAAAATTAATGGAACGTTGTGTTTTTGTAAAAGGTATCAGTTTATGGAACAATCTGGGTACAGAAGCCAAAGAATGCAAATCAAACATTACATTTAAAAGAATAATAAAAGCCAGTTTGATGAAGAAATATCATGATAATTGTTAAGTTAGGAGGGTTTTCTTTTTTTTCTCTCTCTCTTTTTAGAACCATTATCATATTTTCTTTGAATCAAAAAAGAATACAAATATCTGTGTTTGACGACAGCTATTTTGTGTTATTTTATAACTTTGTTGTAGTTTTTTTTTTACGTTTATGTTTAAAAAAATATATATATATTATTACATTAATTGAAATTTGATTTTTGTAGGAAAAAGGGAGAGATAAAATAAGTCTTCTTTCTGTTCCCTTTCATTCAAGGAAAGAGATTTTTGAACTGTTTTGTTTTTCTTTTAATAAATGAAATAAAGAAAATGATGATGATGATAAAAAAAATTAAATACATGAATAAAAGATCAGATGTCCTCATTTCACACCAGGGGAAGGTTATCTAGCTGCATCGAGTTCTACTTTTAATAATAAAAATCTGCATACCACTCTGTCCAATCTAAACCACAATTTCCTGCAGCTAAAAGTCTGCAGGACGCTGATCTAGATGTCTCGTGCGAGTATAAACCAGTTTGAATGACACCTTAAATGTCATTTACTTCAAGGCTTTTTACATATTTGGATCAAGGTTCTAGGTGCAACGTTATGATGAAGTACAGCAGCACGTTCCTGCAAATGTCCCCTTAACCTACAACGGCAGTTACGCTGAGAGGGAAATGGAAATGGAGGATCATAAACCGCAGTCCAAGAGGGGTAACAGGTACAAACGGGACCAGTCAAGGTGAGTTCAGGTAATAATACAGTCAATAAATATGATGAACATTTCTCAGATTCAAGAGCTTTCTTAACAAAAACGGGACAGAGAAAACAAAACATGAACCCTTTAAAGCCATTTAAAGCATGACATATATTTTCAGTGTTTATTATGTATTGAAATTAAAAAAAAAAAACAGTTTCTAAATACTTCTTTTGTATTATTATGAATATGTTGAGTCATTTTATTGAATTTTTTCATTTGTTCTTACTGTTTTTTTTTAATCATTTTATTATGGGTTTGGTATAAAGATCTCAGTGGGGAACCTTCATAGTAGGCCTACAAAAAATCTGAAATAATGATAATTGT